>NW_027118001.1:124700-279813 GCF_038497935.1 Neoaidaea tothii
CATATAGCCGCGCGGCAGTTCTCGCCCGATCCGCCCTGCCCGCAGGGCAGCCACCCTCGACGGAGTCGCCGCCGGAGGCTCGCTGCATGCGATCTCGGGGCGATCCAGCCTGCCCGCAGGGCAGCTACCCCCGACGGAGTCGCCGCCGGAGGCTCGCTGCATAGTCGGCCTGCAATCGCCTGGCGACTTTGCCGAGGAGATGCGAAATCAGCCGCACCGCGTGCGGCATATAGCCGCGCGGCAGTTCTCGCCCGATCCGCCCTGCCCGCAGGGCAGCCACCCTCGACGGAGTCGCCGCCGGAGGCTCGCTGCATGCGATCTCAGGGCGGTCCAGCCTCCGCAGCTACCCCCGACGGAGTCGCCGCCGGAGGCGCGTCGCACAGGCGGTCCAGCCGCACCGCGTGCGGCATATAGCCGCACCGCGGCTCGCGGGCGATCCCAGCCTGCCCGCAGGGCAGCCACCCCGACGGAGTCGCCGCCGGAGGCGCGCTGCCCAGCCAGCCAAGGTACGGCCCGGCCGACCGCGTGCGGCATTTAGCCGCAGCGCCGCGGCCGTCCAGCGCGCGCTTCGCCGTCCGGGCGTCTGCGCCGTCGAGCCGGCCGGCGCCGCGTCGCGCACGCACAGCCGCCCGGGCGTTTCGCGCCGCGGCCTGCGCGCGGATCGGGCCGCGGCGCGTCGCGGCCGCAGCCCCAGACAAGGCAGAAGGTCTATTGCGTAATGTACATGGTCGCGTGCGACGGCTACCTCTTGCCGTCGGCAGCCTTGCGGTCCTCCGCTGCAGGTCAGTCGAGCCGCACGAGCCGCACGGCGCACGTACCTTCCTTCTGCTTCTTGCGCATGATGGCGGCCTGCTCCTCGCGGCGCTTGGTCGGGTCACCCTCGCTCTTCTTCTTCTGGCTCTGGGCCTTCTTCATGGCCCGCGCCCGGTCATTCTCGCGCTGGTTGCCTCGGGTCATGGCTGCTGGCGCCGCCTGTGCTACTCGGAGTGCTACGCGGGCGATGTGATGTGGGACGTGACGAGCGGGCCGGGATATAAAAATTTTTAGCCACGCCATCGCGACAGCCCTTGCGTCGGTCGCGGGCGCCCAGGGGCGGTGGCGGCCGCGCCGGCGGAGCCGCGGCTCGTGTGCCGTCTACATCCGGCCGATCCGGAGTGTTGCCTTTGTTCGCGATGTCGCGCGGAATGGTAGCCGACCCGGCCTCCGTTCTCTAAAGGCTCGCCGGAGCGATGCTTACTCTGGGCTGCATTTTGAATCCGAGAGATCACGGCGATCAATGGATCTTCGAAGCAGCCGGTGCTGAAGCTGCCCGAAGGGGCAGAGGCCGGCGCCACGCCTGCGGCCGCGCGAGCCAGGCTCCGGCCTCCTGCGTGCCCGTACGGGTGGAGAAAAAGAGAGGAGGGCGCGGGCTTATATAGCCCAGCCCCCTAACCCTATGACGCGAACCCCGCGGCCCGCCCGCGTCACCGCCATGGACGACCACCTGGTGAGCCGCGCGTGGGCGCAGATACTGCGCGAGCACGAGACACGGGCGCCGGGGCGCGCTGGGGGGGCTGTGGCAGGGCCGGCGGCGGCGGCCGCGCGGGCGGGCGCGGCGGGCGCGGCGGCCGCGGCGCCCGCGCCGGCAACGGCCGCGCCCGCGCCGCCCGCAGACACTGCCCGCGGCCGGCCGGCCGCCGCTAGCGCCGCCGGTGGCGCGGCGGCCGCCGGCCGAGTCATGGAACGCGAGGGGGCGCCGTAGAAGGCGCGCCGAAGCGCGCGGAAGGCGTCCGCGGGGGCGCGGCGGCGGCGCGGCGGCGGCGGCCGCCCAACGCGGGCAAAGCGCACGCACCCCTGGCAGCTAGCAGCCGGCGGCGGCCGCCGCTGGCAGCTAGCAGCCGGCGGCCGCCGCCGCCAGCAGCTAGCAGCAGCTCGAAGCGAGCGAGTCAGGCTTGGCATGTAAGGTCTGCAATAAAATACACTATCGTACAGCCTACAGCTTGCGTGCGTCGGCCGGCAGGCCGAGCCACTCGGGCGAGTCCGGCGCCAGCGCGTCGACCCACGCGGCCAGGTCGGCCGGCCGGCTGCCGTCGGGCACCGGCACGGGCGGCCCGGCCGGCGCCAGGCTGAAGCCGAGGTTGAACGCGTCCGGGACGAGCACGCGGTCGGCCAGCGCCGCCAGCGCGGCGGCGTCCGCGGCGTCGGCGGCCTTGCCGCCGTAGACGATGCGGCCGACGACCGCGCGCACGACGTCCCAGGCGATGGCGTCCGGCGCAACGTTGGACCGGCCGGCGGCGGCGCGGGCGACCCACGTGTCGACGACGGCGGCGGCGAACTCAAAGTCGGCGTCCGAGACGTCCAGCGGCCGCCGCCAGCCGCCGGCGTACTGCGCGCGCTCCTGCACGACGCCGTGGACCCAGGCGACGAGCAGCAGCGCGCGGGCACGCTCGGCAGGCGGCGCGGCGAGCCGGGTGGCGGCCAGCCGGCCGAACGTGGCGCGCAGGCTGGCGCGCATCCCCACGGCCGGCTCGAACGTGACCACGCGCGACGCGGCCAGCAGCGGCGCGGGCACGCGCGCGCCGGCGTCCATGGTCAGGAAGAGCCGGAAGCCGGGCGCGGCGGCCAGCGCGGCCACGCGCTTGTCGGCGCAGTCGAGCCACGCGGCCGCCAGGTGCACGTTCTTGACGACGACCCACGAGCCGGCCGCGGCGGCCTCGGCCAGCGCGCGCTCGGCCAGGCCGACGGCCTCCGGCGAGCCCAGCGCCACCGAGCGGCAGCGCACGCCGGCGGCGGCCGCCAGCGCGTCCACGCGGTCGCTGGCGTCCACGCCGGGCACGCAGCAGAGCGCCACGGGCGTGTGCGCGTCGGCCTCGGCGACCACGGCCGCCAGGCCGTCGCCGTCGTCGAGCGGGATCACGCCGGCCACGTAGCTCTCGGCCGCGGCCACGAACCGGTCCGAGCGCAGGTGCCGCAGCGCCAGCAGCCGGTACAGGGCGCGGTCGGCGTCCGCGCCGGCGTCCGCGCCGGCGTCCGGGCCGGCGTCCGCGCTGGCGTCCGCTCCGGCGGCCGCTCCGGCCGGGCCCTCGTCCACAAACGCGGCCAGCGCGGCCGCGTCGCGCACGCCGAACCGCGCCAGCGCGCCCGTCGCCAGCACGTCGTCCGGCCCGCCGGTCTCGGCCACCAGCGGCAGCTCGCGGTCAAACACGTGGCCCACCACGTCGGACGCGTGTCCCGCCCGCGCCGTGTACGCCAGCAGCACGGCCACCAGCAGGCAGTCGCGTCTGAACAGCGTCTGCGCCGTCCGCCGGTACGTCGCCGCGTACAGCCGCGCCACCAGGTCGTCCAGGCCCGGCCCCGTCCGCGACCGCAGCACGGCCGCAAAGACCGCGTGGAAGTACGCGAGCGAGAACCGGTAGAGGTGGTGCAGGCGGTGCAGGTGCCCCAGCAGCGCAAAGATGGCGCCGCACGCGTCGGCCACGGCCGCGTATTTGGCCGTGATGGCCTCGACCTTGGCCATCACCCCGTCCGTCTCGGCGATCTTCTGGGCCACGTCGCCGGCCTCGACCTTGAGGCTCTCGAGCGTGGCGATCACGCCGTCGTCGTCCAGCAGGCTGCCCTTGGACCGGTTGAGCTCCTCGAGCAGCCGGTCCTCGAGCTGGCTGAGCCGCACGTGGAACTCGCCCTTGAGCTTGATCAGGTTGGTGCGCTGGCGGTCCACGTCCGGCCGCTCCGCGCGCAGGAGCTCGTTGAGCGACTGCGCGTGCATGTTGTGGCGCGTGACGGTGAAGTTGACGAGCGTGGTGCGCGCGCAGACGTCGGGCGCGAAGAACGCGCCGTCGCGGGCGACCAGGAACAGCGCGAACGCGGGCGAGACGTCCACGTGCTGCCGGCCGACGCGCACCAGCACACGCCCGCCCGTGCGCTGGTACTCGCGGTTCAGCACGTGGTTGACGACCGGGTCGTAGTGCTCGGCGTCCGCGATGACGAGCGGGTTGCCGAACCGCAGCGCGCTCTCCAGCAGCTTCACAAAGCCCGCGTCGAGGAAGCTGGTCACGACCAGCGCGCGGTCCGCGTGCAGCCGCCGCAGAAAGTCCACCGCGCGGCCGGTCGGGTCCACCAGCAGCGGGCACCGCGGGCTGCGCGCCACCATCAGCGCGTTCTCCTCGTAGATCTCGCCGGCCGGCAGGTGGCTGGCCTGCCACCGCACGCGGTCCTCGGCCGTCGCCACGTAGTCCACAGCGCCGGCGTCGCCGTGCGCCACGCCCCGCGCCGCCAGCGCGGCCGCCCACGCGCGGCGCATGTCGCGCCGGTACCGCTGGTCGAAGAAGCCGCCGTAGGCCAGCAGCGCGGCCGCCAGCAGCGCGTCGCCCGCCGCCGTCGCCGTCTGCCGCTCAAAGTCGCGGCTGCCGGCCGCCCAGCGCTCGCGCTCGGCCGACAGCGACTCGAGCAGCTGCACGCTGCGGCCCACGCGCTCCTGCACGCGGCCCATCTCGGCCTTGATCGCCTGGACCTGGCTGATCAGCGCCGCGTACTCGTCCTTGTAGCGCTCGATCGAGGCCTCGAGCTCGGCCACGACGCCGTCGGCGGCCGCGGCCTCGGCTGCCGTCGCCGCCGCCGCCCCCACCAGCGCGTCCACCTCGGCCCGCAGCGGCCCGATCCGGTCCAGGATCAGCGAGTAGTTGACCTGGGCCTCGATCCACAGCACAATCGGCCCGCACGCCTTGCTGGCGCGGTCCACGGTCTCGAACGTGAACCCCGGCTTGGCCAGGTACTCGGCCTGCATGCGCTGGCGCAGCGCGCGCGTCATCTGGCGGTCGTTGTCGAAGTTGAGGATGCTCGAGATGAAGTCGTCGCGGCGGATGACGCTCTGCACGGCCCGCCACGAGTCCACGCGGTGCTGCAGCAGCGTGCACACGCCCTCCATGGCCAGCTTGACGGCCTCGGGGGGGTTGGCCATGGACCGCACCTCGGCCAGGTGCTGCTTCTTGATGCTGCCGACGCTCTCGCGGGCCTTGGCCACCGCGGGCTCGGCCCGCGCCAGGTCCGCCAGCACCTCGGCCTGCCGCCGCGCGATCTCGGCCTCCTGCGCGCGCAGCGCGTCCTGGAACCGCACCGACTCGGCCCGCCGGTTCTCGGTCTCCTGCTGGTCGGCGACCATGCGCCGCAGCTTGTCGTTGGCCTGCGCGTTCTTGGCCTGCAGCTGCGCCTGCTTGTCGGCGAGCGAGCTGCGCAGCTCGCGCACCTTGTCGACCGTGCTGCGGATCTTGTCGAGGCCGACGCCGAGGTGGCGCTGCTGCGCGGCCAGGGCGGCGCGCTTGGCCGCGTAGATGGCGCAGAAGTGCGCGGCGAGGTCGAGGAAGTGCCGCGGCGTGAGGAACGCCGTGGCGCCGTGCTCGGCGGCGGCCGCGGCGACGAACGGCTCGACGGCCGCGGGCACGGCGACCATGGCGTCGACGACGGCCGCGCGCGCGTGCTCGTCCAGGTCCAGCGCCTGCGTGAGCTCGGCGCCGACCTGCGCCAGCGCCGCCGCCGACCAGTCGCCCATCCAGTTGAGCACGCAGCGGTTGAACAGCGCCGGCGACGCCGCCGCCCGCGACGCGGCGCTGCCGTTCGCCGGGTTCATCGTGAACACCACGTGCAGGTTGGCCGCGATCTGCCGCACAAACCACTGGTAGACCTCGTCGGCCGACTCGAGCAGCACGCCCTGCCGCCGCGCGCTCTCCTTGCACGCGTTCAGCAGCGCCGTCTGCTCGTCGCCCTCAAACAGGCCCGGGATCTCGGCGTTGGCCAGCAGCGTGTTCATGCGCTCCAGGAAGCCCGAGTCCAGCATGCTGGCCTCGTCCAGGATGAAGCACACCTTCTCGCCCTTGACGCTCGCGCACCGGATCACCGTCCGCAGGTCCTCGTCAAAGTCGGCGCCGCTGTAGCCGCGGTGGACGTCGATCTGGAAGATGCGCAGGCCGTTCATCCACGCCACGAACTTGGCCAGCGTCGTCTTGCCGCTGCCGGAGACGCCGATGAGGATCAGGTGGCCCTGCGGCTGCCGGAACACGCGGTCGATGCGCAGGATGTGGTCGAGGCTGTCGTCGTAGAGCACGAGCGGCACGTCGACCTCCTCCTCGCAGAACGTGCGGAACCGCGACCGCACGAACGCGCGCAGCTCGTCGAGCCCGACGGGGACGTAGTGCTTGGACAGCCAGTTGGAGAACAGGATCGGCTGCTCGAGCGCGCGGTCGACGTCGGCGCCGGCAAAGTGGCGGCCGGCGGCGGCGGCCACGGCGGCCGCCATCCACTGGCGCTCGCCGTCCGTCACCAGCCGGTCCGAGAACAGCCGCAGGGCCTCGTGCGCCCACACGCGGATGAGCCCGTCGAGCGCGAGCGTCTCCAGCGGCGCCACCGCCTCGTGCACGCCGCGCACCCACCGCGTGAGCTCGCGCGGCGAGAACACGTAGTGCGCGTGCGCCGTGGGCACAAACCGCTGCTTGGCGCCCAGGTACACGTCGACCATGGCGTCCGTCAGCGGCCCGGCAAAGCCCCGCAGCGCCGGCAGCGCGCGCAGCACCGCGCGGTTGAACGTGCCGTAGATCTGGCCGAGCGCGGCCGGGCCCGGGTAGTCGACCATCACCACGGCCACGTGCCGCAGGAACCGCTCGCTCAGCGCGCTGCGCCCGACGTCCGTCGGCGGGTTGCACGCGGCCACGATCTGCACGCGGCCCAGCGCCACCCACACCCGGTCGTGGCGCCAGAACCCGTTCTGCTCCACGAGCTGCCGCAGCAGCGCGATCGCGCGCTGCGTGCCGTAGCGGTCCGGCGCAGGCAGGTTGACCTCGTCGCAGAACAGCACCAGCCAGCGGCCGATCTGCGCCGGCGCCAGCACGAGCCCGGCCGGCGTGCGCTGGTACTCGCAGTACTGCTCGAGCGTGCGCACGACGAGCTCGGGCGTCGTGGTCTTGGAGAAGTTGACGCCGACGACGTCCATGTTGTGGAACGCGCGCAGCGTGTTGAACAGGATCATGGTCTTGCCCGAGCCGGGCGGGCCGCACAGCACGACGGGCTTGCGCTCGCCCAGCGACGCGTGCACGAGCTGCTCGTGCCGGACCGTGTCGATCGTGGGCACGACGACGTCGGTGCGGGAGACGTCGTGGGCGTCGAGCTGGACTGTGGGCACGAGCGCCTGCCACGGCGTCCAGTCGGCGTCCGGCAGCGCCACGTCGTAGTCGAACAGCGGCCCGGGCGGCGCGCCGACCATGCCGAACGCGGGCAGCGCGGCCACGAAGTCGCCGAAGCTGTGGCGGGCCGCCAGGGGGCAGTCGCCGGCCAGCGCCCACACGAGCGCGACGAGCAGCTTGCGCGCGACGTACCGCCGCAGCTGCTCGGCGGACAGGCCAAAGTCGACGTGCTCGGCGTTGTACTGCACGGCGGCGCGCGCGGCCGCGTCGACGAGCGCGCACAGGCTGGCCACGGCGCGCGTGTCGGAAAACGGCATGACGTGGTCGGCGCCGCGGACGTGGCCGAGCACGGTCGCCAGCAGGCCGTCGTCCAGCAGCGCGGCGCCGACCTGGTCGGCGACGGCGGCCGGCACGGCCGTGTCGCGGGGCTCGGGCGCGGGCCCGTCGTCGTCGTCGTCGAACGCGCGCGCGCGCAGCCGCGCCAGGTGCCGGCGGACGGCCATCTCGGCCGACACCGTGCGGCCGAACCAGACCATGCCGCAGCGACTGACGGTGGCCGGCGTGGCGTACGCCAGCGTCTCGACCTCGAACAGCAGCCGGACGTTGGCGGGCAGGCTCAGCCGCTCGCCGTTGGGCAGCGTCAGCAGCCGGTTGTCGTCCAGAACACTGCGTCAGCGGAGCCGGCGACGTACACACCTGTTGAGGCTCTCGGCCCACTCGGGGTCGATGTCGCCGTCGAAGACGATCCAGTGGCGCTTGGCGGTCTCGCCGCGCAGGTTGTCGATGACCTTGCGGAGCATGCCTGTCAGCAGGCCGTCGGTCCACTCGCGCGTGGTCGCGTCCAGCGTGCCGTAGAGCGCCTCCTTGGACATGACCTTGGCGTCGATGACGTGCGCGACGCTCGGCGTGTGCTCGAGCGCCTCGAGCGCCGCGAGCAGCGTGGTCCACACGGCCGTCTTGCCGGCGCCCGACTCGCCGACGAGGATGACGCCGTGGTGCAGGTCCTGCATCTGGTACAGCTGGACGATCTTCTCGCGCCACGCGGCGTCCACCACGTACGCGTGCTCGGCGGCCGCCGCGTCCACGGCCGCGTACAGCGCGGCGTGGTCGGCCGGCATGGCCTGCACGGCCGGGAACGCCGCGTGGACGACGTCGTCGAGCACGGCCGCGTCCGCGTCCACGAGCTTGGGCGCGATGCTCTCGCGCAGACTGCGCCGGATGATGCGCGCCTCGGCGTCCGCGTCCGCCGCGCCGGCCGCGCGGATCAGCCGGCCCGAGCTCGTCAGGATGCTCTTGATGGCGCGCAGCCCAAAGTCGTAGTGCGGTTGTGGCGAAACTCGCCCGGCCAGGGCCTCGAACACGCCCACGACTTTCTGCGACAGCGGCGCGGCGGCCGCGAAGCCCTGCGAGTACAGGATGACCTCGGCGATGAGCTCCTTCTCGGGCTTGACCATGGAGATGCTCCGGAAGAGCTGCTTGAGGTTGTCCGGGAGGTTGGACCGGCCCGCGTAACCCGGGTTCATGGTAACGAACACGCCTAATAAGGTTTGGGTCAGGCACCGTTTACGCGAAACCTTATCTGACAGCCACTTACCGGTTCCCCGGGTGATCTCGATCGACCGCCCGCTCAGCTCGATTCGCGCCTCCCCCGCGCCCTCCTTCAGCCCGCTCTGGATGCTCTGGATCTGCGACGACACCGCGCTCAGGATCTGCTCGTTCAGCCGGTTGAACTCGTCGAAACAGCCCCACGCGCCCACCAGGCAGATGCCCAGCAGGATCCGGTCCATGGCCTGGAAGTCGAACGTGTCGTCGCAGCAGAACACCAGCACAAAGCTGCCCAGCTGGTGCCCGAGCGACTTCACCGTCTCGGTCTTGCCGGTCCCGGCCGGCCCGAACGGCGACCCGCCCAGGTTCTGCTCGAGCGCGCCGGTCAGGGCCAGGTAGCACGTGTCCGTCAGCGGCGTCCGCACCAGCCGGTCCGGCACGCCCACGTACTCGTACCCGTACGGGAACACGGCCGAGCCAATGTGCACGCTCAGCCGCGCCAGCGGCTCCTTGGCCGGCGCGTACACGTACCGCAGCCGCGAAACCCACGCAAACGCCTGCGGCGACGTCACCTTGTCGGCGGCCATGGCCGCCAGCGAGTTGCGCTGGTACACAATCTCCGTGATCAGTGCCTCGGTCTTCTTGCGGTCCAGCGCCCCGAGCTCGGTCAGCACCAGCGCCGCCAGCACGCCCAGCACAGCGTCCGTCTGGCCGACCAGCGCCGCCAGCGACCCGCCCGCCAGCGCGCTCTCCGTCGCCGTCGTCCACCAGATCTGCGACGCCAGCACGGTCGCCTGCGACGGCAGCCCGCGCACCCACGCGGCCACGGCCTCCGCCGCCGGCCCGTCTGCCATCAGCGTCTCGTACGCGGCCAGCGCCTCGCGCACGCGCTCCGCCAGCGTCAGCCGGACCTGGTCCTCCAGCGCGGCCATCCACGCGTTGATCTTGGTGTGGTTCGCAACCACCACCTCGGCCGCCAGCGCCACGCGCTCGCCCTCGCGCGACACCACCGCCGTGATCGCCGCGGTCTCAGCGTCGTACTCCACGCTGGCCACGCCCGCAAACATCTTGCTGAAGTGTTTCTGGATCCGCACAATGTCCTTCGAGTTGCCGATGATCTCCAGCAGGTCCTCGTCGCCCACAAAGAAGAACCGCGGGAACTGGAGTCGCTCGCGCTCGAGGTACTCGCCCAGCGACCGCTGGATCTTGTTCAGCAGCTCCTGCAGCCGCTCGAGGCTCTTTTGGATCCCGGCGATGTTGAGCACGTCCAGCACGTTGGGCGACCGCGACACCTTGCGCATCAGCGAAAACACCTCCGAGTTGATGTTCTGGAACCGCGCCGACTCGGCCGGCAGCAGCAGCTTGATCTCGACGTTGCCGGTGAAGACGCCCTCGAGGTAGACCCACTGGCGCTGGACGTCGATCCACACGTCGAACAGCGCGTGGATCCGGTTGATGCGGTCCTCCCACGCCGTGGCCTCCTCCTCGAACTGCTTGAAGTACGGCGAGTGGTGCATGGCCGCGAGCGCGTTCAGGTGCTCCGTCGTGGTCGCGAAGATCTCGTCCCAGCCGCGGATGAGCCGGCACTTGTTCTGGTAGTTTGTGAGCTCGAGCACGTACCCGGCCCACGTCTCGGCGGTCTTGCGCAGGAACACCTCGAGCGTGTACTCGCCCTGGGCCTGCGCGACCACGTCGCGCAGCAGCGGCTCGTTGGCAGGCGTGGCCAGGTCCCACACGTCGCCCAGGGTCAGCGCCGACGCCGGCACGTCCGCCTGGCCGGCCGCCTTGAACACGCGCGCCCAGTGGCGCTCCTTGACGGCGTCCTCCTTGAGCAGCGCCAGCAGCGGCATCAGCGCCAGGTGGCTCCGCAGCGCGTCCTGCACGTGCTCGAACGCGGCGTACTGCCGCACGCGCGTCGGCATCTTCTTGGCCATCGCCGCCAGGCCGTCCAGGCTCGTCTTGACCTTGCGCGCCACCAGCGCCGTCCACAGGGTCTCGCGCAGGTCGCCAATCGACGCCCAGATCGTGCTGAGCGCGGCCCACACCGACTTGAAGTCCTGGATCTCCTCGAGGATCGTGTCCAGCGAGACGTGGGCGTCGATGTCGAGGTCCAGCGCCTCGCGCGCCCGGAAGATCAGATCGTACGAGTCCTTGAGCTTCGTGAACAGGCCCTCGTAGCGGTTCAGGATGCGCGTGGCTTCGCGCGCGTCGACCGTGCCCGTCACCGGCTTCTCCTGCGTCCAGTCCTCGACCGCCTTGTGCATCTGGTCGTTGATGATGTGGCTCTCGGCCAGGATCTTGGCCCGCAGCGCGTCCGTCTGGTCCTCGACCAGCTTGCTGCGCCGGCCAAGGATCTCGTTGAGCGCCGTCCACTCGCTGTTGATCTGGTCCGAGTAGATCCAGTCCGGCGGGAACTGGAACCGCTGCCGGGCCAGCGTGATCTGGCCCTGGCGGTACAGCTCGATCTGGTCCTGCCACGCGCGCACCTTGCGCTTGCACGACTCGATCGTCGTGATGAACGCGACCGCGTGCGCCGTCGACGAAGAGTCCAGGCTCTGCGCCTCGAGCGTCTTGCGCTCTTTCTGGAACTCGGCGTACGTCTGCTTGGTGCTCGTCTCGAGCAGCTCGGCGAACCGCACGAGCGTGCTGTGCTGCCAGGTGTCGTACTTGGCGTTGACGCGCGCCTGCACCTGCTCGTACTCGATCACGGCGACGCCAAAGCTCTGCGAGACCGACGAAGTGTCGAACGTGGCGCGCGACCGCCGGATCTCGTGCATGATCTGGATCCACCGGGCCAGGTCGCTGCCGAGGATGCTGTACACGTTCTCGGCCTGCAGGTCCCACAGCGACTGGAACTGGTACCACTTCTGGACGTACGCTGCGAGCTCGCCCAGCTTGGAGTCGACGAGCGCGTACGCGACCGCGAGCTCGGGCGCGACCGCCACCGCCAGGTTCTCGAACCGGGCGGCCGTCGCGGACGCCGTCCGCAGCGTCGAGTTGAGCTCGTACCGCTCCGACTGGATCTTGGGCAGCCGCAGCACGACCGCCAGCCAGTCCTGGAGCTGGCCGTACCAGCTGACCTTGGCATACGCCAGCGGCGGCGCCAGCGCGATGACCTGGTTGCGCACCACCAGCTCGAACACCAGCGCCGGCAGCTTCGGCACGACCTTCTTGGTGGGTGCCGGCTTCGAGTACGTGCCGCTCTTGGCCCGGAACGTGTCCACCCAGTCGGCGATCGCGCTGCGCAGCCGGTCCGTCAGCAGCTGCTCGACCCGCGCGTTCAGCGAGGCCACCCACACCGGCAGGTTCGCAAAGCTCTCGAGGTTCAGCCGGTCGACGAGGTTCTGCAGACCGTCGACGACGCCTCCGAGCGTCTCGGCGTCGTAGCGGCACGTGCGCAGGTCGTCGAGCGCGCCCGCAATCGTCGCCGACACGTCCGCCAGCACGCCCACCTTCTTCTCCAGCGTCGAGATCGTCGTGAACAGCTCGCGCACGTACTGCACGTACTTGCTCTCGTGCACGCCGGCGCTGTCGGCGGTCGAGAACGAGAACGACTTGAGGTCGTACGAGTGGATGAAGTACTCCCACTTCAGGCGCATGCCGCGCTTGATCAGCGCCTGCGCCTCGTTCTGGTAGCCGTTGAGGAGAATGTTCATGCCGAGGCCGTCGTCCGCCAGAGTGCTCGCGTGCATGTACAGCTCCGTGCTCGTCTTGAGCGAGATCGCGTACGGATACACGCGCTTGGCCACCTTGGACACGCTGTTGACCGCGTGCGGCACCTGGAACTTGAGGTACGTCAGGTTGCGCACCTCCTTGAACAGCGCGACCGCCTGCGTGTCGAAGTTGACGGCCAGCACGAGGCTGTTGCCGGCCGCCCGGCTCCGCGTGATCTTGAACAGCGGTCCGCTGATGGCGATGTTGCGCTGCGTCACGGCCCGCAGCCACGAGTCGTAGATCGGCTTGCAGTCGAGCTTCTTGCGGAACGTCGTGCTCTCGCTGTGCAGCTTCTCGCCCTCGACGTAGAGCTCCCAGCCGGTGCCGAGCAGATCCTCGACCCGCCGCATGTACAGGTTGAGCTGGCGCTCGATCTGCTGGACCCAGATGATCGTGCCCGAGACCGACGGGATGTCGCGCAGCCGCGCCATCATGTACGACTCGGACAGCGTGTACTGTGTCTTGAAGCGCTCGTGCAGCGCGGCAATGTCCGCCTTGACGTTCTCGATCAGGTGCGCCTGGTACTCGTGGATCGCGCCGCGGATCTTGGGCCGCACAAACAGCGGGTTGAACTTGGAGAACACCCGGAACATCTCGTTGGCGGTCTTGGCGGTCGCCAGCCGGTCGCGCAGCTGCGCGATGATGAAGTTCTCGACGCGCGAGATGCGGTCGTTGTACGCCTGCTCGGCGGCCGCCCAGATCTCGGTGCCCTCGGCCGAGACGTCGAGCACGTCGACGTCCTTGAGGATCGCGAACGCGGCCTTGGTCTCCTCGGCAATGTCCAGGTCGGCGATGCCCTCGGCCGCGGCGTCCGTGTACGCGCTGCCGGCGAGCTGCGGCCGCAGCACGTTCCCGAGCGTCTCCTGCAGCCGGAAGTGCGCCAGCCGGAACGACTTGAGATACACCAGCCGCTCCTGCGTGGCCGCCTGCTTGGACACGATCCGGATCGGGATGAATTTCTCGGTGCGCTTGCGCGTCACGTCACGCGCGATGTTGGTGAACTCCTTGATCTGCTGGTCCCACGTGGCGAAGATGGCCTCGACCTGCTCGATCACGGCCTCGAAGTCGGCGTAGTCGACGTGCATCAGCCGACGGCCGCCGAGCAGCGCGTGGATCTGCGCGTCCAGGTCCGCCGAGATGGCCTCCACCAGCAGCAGCGCCCGCCGGACCGGGTAGAACGAGATCCGCAGGCGCTTGTTGAAGTGGCTAAAGATCTGCACAATGGCCTCGTTGATGGCCGCAAAGCTCGTTGCCGACAGCAGGTTGTCCAGCGGGAACTCGTACATCAGCAGGTTGTACTTCTCGACCTGGTCCGTGGCCTCCTTGAGCCCCGTGTCGGCGACGAAACTCATCGTCGCGTGGAATCGCTTCGCGTTCTTGAGCACGTCGATCGTCAGCGTCACGCCGTCCATCTGCAGCTGCAGCTCGATGTTCCGCAGCACGCTCTCCATTGAGATCCAGAAGTTGATCTCCTGCGTGGCCGTGCCGCTCGCGGGGTCTCGCGTGAGCTTGGTGATGGTCTGGATCGACTTGATCCACGTGTTGACGTTCGTCTGTAGCGCGTTCAGGAACTTGCTGTCGCCGAGCTTGTCGCGCGGGATCAGGTCGATGCTCGGCTTGATGTTGCGCTTGACGGCCTGCGGTCAGCGCAGCCGACGGGCTACTTACGTCGTCAATGACGTGCTGCACCAGCGGGTGGTACGCCAGCGTCAGCTGGGGGATCTCGATGTTCTGCTGCAGATGCAGCAGCGACAGCTCGAGCTCGACCAGCTTCTTGCGCGCGGCGGGCACGCCTGCGGTCAGCCGGGCCGCGCACACACGTACCTGCTTTCGTGTCGGCTTCCGAGCGGTCGAGGCCCTTGGTCTCGCCGGCGGCGACGGCTTCAAAGTACGGCTTGATGGCGTAGTGCAGCAACGAATAAAGCGTCTCGTAGACCGACGACGACTGGCCTGCCGCCGGCCCGGTCTCGCCTGCACCAAGCACGTTCGGCAGGTTCAGGAACTGCAGCTGCGGGATCAGCGACTGGCTGGTGTCGACGATCGGGTAGCGTTTGATGATCGCAACCGACACGACCGTGTTCGGCGGCGGCGCGAACTCGAACTGCAGCGCGTACGAGTATTTCTGGTAGTCTGCGGTCAGCGGTGCGTCCCCGGCTACCTACCGAGGCCGTCGGAGTCCTCGAGAACTTTGTAGATAAATAGGGTCGACGTTGACGGGTCGGACGCGAACGCCAGTAGCTTCTGCGACACCGCGTCCGTTGTCGACGTCGCCGCGCCCTTGAAGAGCGACTCGGCCAGATCGGCGTCGCGCGCCTCAAGCGCGACCGTCAGCAGGCCGTGGATGTAGGATCGGAGCACGGCCGCGTCGGAGGAGCCGGTGAAGACGTCGGACTTGGCCGACTCGGGCGTCAGCGGCGCCAGGGCCAGCGGCCCCGGCGACGCCGGCATCGAGCCGTCGTTGGACATAGCGCTGGCGGTAGAGCGCTCCTGGCTGATAGGCGGGAGGCCGGCCAGGCAGCGGCACCCGTCGGTCGGATCGGACGGGGCAAGGAGCCAGACGGCGCTGCGGCAGAATGCCGGACGTGCTTGATAGGTCTCGGCAGGCCCGCAGCGACGATCTTAGCGCTGGCGGGGCGTTCGCGGATGGGTCCAGCGCCTGTTGGGCCGATCGCGGGGCGATGCTGATGGATGCCTGGCGGAAACGGCAGCCTGGCACGGCGAACGGAAGAGCGATATGCGGCGTCAGTCGCGACGTCGCGGTCTTGCGCCGCAGTGGTGCGGTGGCTAGTTCGTGCGGCGGCCTCAGGGGTAGGCGACACGTGACATTGTTTATGTCCACGCGTGGGTTACGTGCGGCGCAGCCACACGGAGCCGCGCCGTGAGTCAGCGGCCCGTGCGAGCCGGGCAGGTCGTGCGAGCGCTGGCAGGCGCGGCCCGGGTGTCTGTTCCTCGGCGCGACGAGCGTCCGGCGGAAGCCCGCCGACGACGGGCCTTCGGGCGGCGGCCACGGACAGCGGCCACGTGCCGAGAACACCGTTCCAAACCGAGTCGCCGCCGGATACTCGCCGTCAAGAGCTTCCGGTGGCGGCCCTGTGGCGAGTGGCTCTCTGCGGCAGATGCGGCGGACCCGGCGGGTCCGTGAGTCCGCGCCAGGACCGCGGAGTCGCAGTCCCGAGCGCTGGGCCCGAGTCATGCGTGCTCGGAGTTACCGGCCAATTCATGCGCCCTGTGCTACCCGGTGTCACAGACCTCGGCCTGCTGGCCCAGCGTGTGTCTCAGGACTACGGCAGTTCTACATGGTGCATGCGTCTGGCCAGCGCTACTTGCATAGCGCAATTTCACCCTGACACAGAGTCTCGCACATGCATGTGTCTCACATGTGCTACCAGCGCCCCCGGCCGCCATCCGACCACAGCCGGGTCGCGGCCGTGGCCGCCTAACCGACATCGGCGCGGGGTGGCCAGACCGCGGGCGCGCCAGCGTGGGAGGGCGGTGTAGATTGGGCTAGGGCTGGCTGCAAGTCGCAAACCGAATCACGTCTCACGGTGTGAGCTACCAAACACGGTACAGCCTGGTACGGCCGGTACGGCCGGTACGAGCGGGGCGCACCCCCCGGCGTACCCGTGGCGCTTGCCGGGCACGGACAGCGCAGCACACCGCATGGCACGCAGGCGTCCAAGTCCGAGCGAGCAGCGACGTCGGCGGCGAGCGGCCAGCAGCGCCAAAGCCTGCCGTCCTGGCAGCGTGGTCGAAAACAATTGATCATTGAAACCAAAATACACACTAGCGACAGCCGCAGCAGGGCGTAGTGGTGATCAGACTTTTAAACCAGTCTACCGGAGATGTTTCTATTAGCGTCAGGTGCCGGGGGCTCACAACTTGCGGCGGTACATGAGCACCAGATCGCCGCCAGCCCGCCAGATGAGCGCCCGGATGGTCGCCAGCGTGAACGCGTTGTCCACGGTCTGGCCCTGGCACACGAGCTCGAGCCAGTCCTCGGGCTTGAGCGACGGGTTGTCGCCCTCCTTGAGGTTCTGGCGCTGCTTGGGCTTGGCCGCGTTGTCGAGCTTCTCGTCGACGTACGAGATGATTTTCTTGGCCCGCAGCATGCGGTACGCGTTCAGCCGGGCGTTGCTAACGGTCAGTGGCGGAAAAAGCAGTCACGTACCCATTGAGCAGCGGCGGCAGCTCGTCCTTGTAGGGCTGCAGCACAAAGCTGACCTTGACGAGGTCCTTCTGCGGAATCCGGTTCTGGCGTCAGCGCACCCGCGCGGCCACTTACCAGCATCAAGTATTCGGCCAGCCAGCCGGGCACGACCTGCTCGAGCAGGTCGACGTCGACGTCGGCGCCACACGTCGACACGCTGCCGCGGTACAGGTCCACCATGCCGCCGGTGTCGACGCGCTGCTCGGAGATGATGACGGACGTCGTCGACGGGATCTTGAGCACCGGCGTGTCGTTCGGCATCGACGGCACGAAGCTGCTCGACGTGTACGTGCCCGCGGCCTCGTACTCCTTGCGCGTGCGCTCGATCACGCCCGCGAGCGTGTCGTCGTACATGGGCGCGTCCTCGCCGGTCTCGGCGGGGGTGGCGGCCGCGAGCGACGCCGCGTCCGCGGCCGCGTCCGCCGGCGCCGGCTTGTCGCTGCGCGTGTCCATCGACATGGTGCGCGACAGCTTGCCCTTGCCGAACGAGCGCAGCTTGCCCATCAGCGAGCTCGACGCCGCCGGCTGGTCGGCGTCCTGGCTCTCGGTCTCGGTCGGCGGCAGCGCGTGGCTGAACGACGCGGTGTGCGCGTGCGTCGGCGACGAGAGCGCGGCCGTCGGCGACGGCAGGTGCGACAGCGGCGACGAGAAGTAGTCGGTCACGCCCGGCGCCGCAGGCGAGCCCGGGCCCTTGTCGAACGCGCCCACGTCGAGCGGCGGCAGCGCGGCCGCGTCGCCGTACGCGCCGTTCGGGTTGTAGATCGGCGCCGGCGTCGCCAGCCCGATCGACAGCCCGGGCGTGGTCACCGGGAACGGCGAGCCGTGCAGGTGCGCCGGGTAGCCCCCCTGCACGGGCGTGCTCGGGTATGAGTCGGGCGTGCCGATCGGCGGCACAAAGCTGAGCTCGCCCGGCGCCTTGCGCCGCAGCGTCGCGCGCTCCGAGATCTCGCGGCGCCGCTGCCGCCGGAACATTTCGTCCCGGATCAGCTCGGCGTCAATCAGGCCCGCAAAGAGGTTGCGCAGCACCCACTTGCCCAGGTTGATGCGCTGGTCCTCGCGGAACTGGTAGCCCTGGCCGTCGCTCTCGAGCTCGTCCGCGTAGATCTCGGCGTCGAAGCAGTACGACTCCTCGAGCACCACCGCCAGCTGGCCCGTCCGCGTGTTGACGTGGCACCAGTTGGCCATGGTCTCGAACGTGTTGATTTCGTCGGCCACGTCCTGGATCGACCGGCCGCCGAACGACTTGACCGGCACGCACTTGATCAGATCCCACAGCAGCACCTCGCCGGCGGTGTCGACCGTGAGCACGCGCCGCCGGTCGTTGAGCAGGATGTGCTTGATCAGGCCGGTCTGGCCCTCGATGGTCTCGTCCGGGTTGTGCCGGAGCGGCTCGGGATGGGCCGGGTCCACGACCGTCGCCGGCGCGTCCGCCAGCGCCAGGTCGGCCAGCGCCTCGTCCACGTCCGAGATGGCCCCGCCGTAGTCGACGCCCGACAGGCTGATGATCGACGCCGGCGGGATCGACGCCGAGCGCCGCTTGGCCGACGCCGCCAGCTTCAGCAGCGTCTTGTCCGACGGCTTGGCGCCGGCGGTCACGCTGCTCGCCCGCCGGCGGCGCTCGAGCTGCTGCTGCGTCGCCAGCGGCGAGATGCCCGTCGTGTCCACGTCGCGCCACCGGTGGATGCGCGAGTTGGACGTCGCCGTCCAAAAGTAGTCGCCCGCGCCCACCACCTTGGACACGCCCTGGTGCTCGTTGCACACGAGCACGCACGTCGCGTTCTCGGCCTCGGCCGCGCCGCGCATGTCGGTGCGCACGACGTAGCCGGCCCGGTCCGACGACAGGAAGACCTGCAGGTCCGGGTGGTCCGAGTGCAGCGACCACACGGACGAGTCGTGCATGTTGAGCGTGTGCACGAGCCGGCCGGCGGTGATGGACCACAGCTTGACGGTCGCGTCGGACGAGGCCGAGAGCACGAGGTCGCCGGCCTTGTTGATCAGGATCGACCGCACGTTGTCGGTGTGGCCGACAAAGTTGTTGACGGACTTGCCCGAGCGCGCATCGAAGAGCCGCACGATGCTCTCCGGGCCGCCGCAGCCGACGAGGTTGCCGCCGGGGCCGCCCAGCCCGAGCGCGTAGACCGAGCCCTTGGGGTTGCGGCCCTTGTGGCCGATGTCGATCTCGAGCCGCTGGCCGGCGCCCGCCAGGTCCCACAGCACGACCTTGCGGTCGAGCCCGCCGGACGCGACAAAGTCGCTCGCCTGGTCGTGCACGGCCAGGCACTTGACAAAGTCGTGGTGCTGGCCGATCGTTGCCTGCTGGCCCGACTGCGGCCGCCACAGCTTCACCGTCAGATCGGACGAGCACGAGACCACTGCTGTCAGCACGTCCTGGCGCCCACTTACGTGTCTGGTAGTTGTTGGCCAGCACGATGTCGTTCACCCAGTGCGTGTGCATGTGCACCTGCGTGCGGAACGTCGACGCCGGCCGCGGCGCGTCCGCCGGCTCTGCCCGCGGCGGCTCGTCCGGGTCCGCAAACGGGTTCTGGGCCGAGTACGCCGGGTGAAGGTTCATGTGGTCCAGGTTCCACGCCATGACCATGCCGTCGCGGCCGGCGCTATACAGCGTGCCGCTGTGGCCGGCCGTCGCCGTCGGGTCCACCGCCAGCGAGTTCACGCCCAGCGTGTGTCCATGGTGGCTCGACTCGGACGCCAGCACGTATGTCACGCGCCGCGTCGTCTTGCGCACCATCCTGTTGTCTTGTCCGTCCTGCGCCGGGCACGAAACGACGCCCGCGAGCCTGGGTCAGCGAGCGCCCCACCCGACCTACCTCTAGGACGCCCTCCGGGCGGCGTGTGCACTCTTGCGCGGCACCGCTGCTGCGCCGTTGCTGCCTCCGATTGCCCAAGCCTGGTCGGCCGACGCTCGGTTCCCCACAGATAGTGCGCTCGCGAGCCCAATTTGTGCCAGCGCGCGCCCGCAGTCTGTCTGAATCCTGCGCCTGACTGTGCCGAGCGGTCTGCCTGGCTTGCTGACGATCAATCGCTCGCGGGATGGTCTGGTGGCCACTGGTGCGCGATTATCTTCGTGGAATCCGCAGTAAACTGGGGTATCTCCAAAAGTCGTGGTGGTTACTTACGGTCACCGCCAAAAACGGGCTTACGAAGGAGGGGAAGTCCACCACGACCAGCCGACCACCTAACTTGATACGGCGCTGGCGGTCGCTGGGAGGTCACCGGGAGGTCACCGGGCAGTGGCCGGGACCGCTAGCCTGCGGCGACCGCTGACGGGACGCGCACGCGGATGGCGCGGCGGGCCGGACGGGGCGGTGGTGTGGCGGTGCGTGGCGGTGCGTGGCGGTGCGGGCGGTGCAGGCGGTGCAGGCGGTGCAGGCGGCGCAGGCGGCGCAGGCGGCGCGGCGGCGCGGGCGCGCGGGCGCGCGTCACGCTCCGGCACGTCTGAGGGCCGTGGCCGCCCGCCGTCGGCGCCCTGCGGCCGTGGGCTTGATGGATGCGCGTGGATCACAATAGCCGGCTACGTGCGGGCACTGCCGACGTTGCCGACAGAACAGCGGGGTGGGATGACAGCCCGCGCGCAGCCGCACACCGCCACGGCCGCTGCCGAGCGTAGGCGATAGGCTGGCGGGTCGGCCGCGGATCACGTGACTGCTATCGGCGAAGCCGCGAGCCGCATGCGTACGTCACGTGCCGCGGCGCCGCCAGACCCAGTGGGCCGGACCGGGGTCCCCGGTGCCTGGTACCGCCATCACGTGTGGGCTGCACGGCGGCCGCGATTGATTGCAGATATTAATTAATCTAGTCTATAAAGTACATGTCCAAATGATATCATAAGCGAAAATCCAACAGAATACAATCGGTATGTGAAGCGAAGCGAACCATTCAAATGCTAGTGTAGTAGTGAGAGAACACGCCCCAGTGGAACTTGCCCAGCAGGCACACGCGGCCCGCCAGGACGCCGAGCTCGTGCGCGACGTCCATGCCCGCCGACGGGGAGGATGCGGGGACGGCGGTCTCGGGCGAGAAGGCCGCGAGGGCGTTCATGAAGTGAGTCAGGCCCTCGGGGAAGCTGCGCAGCTGGTACTTGACGCGGCCCTCGAGGTCCTTGAGCAGCTGCTTCTCGAGCAGCGCGTAGATGTGCGACGAGGAACACAACTCCCGCTTCAGCCAGCCGATGCAGAACGAGTTGAGTGTATCCAGCGTCGGCCGCGAGGCCTCGGGCAGCGAGGCCGCGCGGTCGTGCGCACGTTTGGCGATCTGGACTGCCAGCGAGTCCGCCTGGACGGTCCAGATGTTGGCGCCGCGCTCGGCCGGCGCCGCAAACGCGGCGGCGGCCGCCGCGCCCGACGGGTCGTTGACGAGCACCAGCAGCTCCTGCTTGAGCTCGAGCGCCTCGTCCCGCGACACGTTGAGCCGGAACGACATGATCAGCTGCCGGTAGAGCATCAGGCACTGCTGCAGACAGGTGATCTGCATGACGTCCGACTTGAGCGACTTGAGCCGCGGCACGTCGAAGTGGAACGTCTCCGGATACCGCTTCTGGTCCAGACGCACGTTCTCGGGCGAGTGCACCAGCGAGCCGACGAGGCCTGAGATAAACAGGTCGCGCGGCGTCGCGTCGCGCGCGTCGTCGCCGTAGACATCGCACACCCGGTGGTACCATGCGACCGACGCCGTGACGTCGAACTTCTCGCGCTGGATCTGCTGCATGATGTGCTCCTGCTCGAACTCGACCGCGTTGTCCATCAGGTGTGGCCGCAGGATGCGGATTTGGTGGTTGGCCACGTCCAGCTTCATCGACTCGAGGATCGCGAACACCGAGCGCAGGCCGTCGACGAGCACCTCCAGGCGGTTCTGGCGCACGCCAACCTCGATCTTGTGTAGCATCTGGTCGACCATAGCGTCGCGCATCGGCGCGCACTGCGACTTGAAGATAGCAGCCAGCCACATCCCAAGCGACAGAAAGTCGAGCACGCCGTGCTGGAGCTGCTGCATGATCAGCTCGATGTCCAGCCGGTTGATCACGTCCGGGCGCTCCTTGGACGGCAGCAGGAACAGCAGGATGTCGCGGAGCGAGCTGAACAGCGCGTACAGCTTGCTCGCCGGTGCCACCGGACGGCCGAACTTGAGTGCGCCGCACTCAAACAGCACCGCCTCCCAGTACCGGTCCGCGTTCATCTTCTTGACCCGACCGCGCTCGCCGTCCAGGTTCGGCCGGAACTGCAGCTGCGGGTCGAAGATGATGTCGTGGCGAAGCTGCGGGTTCCGGATGATCTCATGCAGGTCCAGCTCGCGCAGACCCTGCACGTTGATCGGCGGGGTCATGCCATTGCGCTTGTGGTGGTGGTGGTGGTGGTGGTGCGGCCGCGCCGCGTGCTCGAACGCGAACTTGCAGAACTCGCCGTTCTTGCTGATTTTGGTGTTGCGCGCGGGATGCAGCGTCGACGCGTGCGACAGGAAACGGATGTCCGGCAGCGACTTGGACCGCCGGTGCGCCTGGCGCGACGGCACCGGCGCAGGCTTGGGGTCGACGATGGCCAGCTTGGCAAAGGGCGAGATGAAGTGGTCCTTGTGCAGCGCTGCTACGGCCGGCGTAGCAGCGGGCACGGCCGAGGACGGCGCCGCAGGCGTGGTCTCGGGGGCCGCAACCTCGGCCACGGCCGGAGCCGGGCCTGTGGGCGTCAGGGGGGCGTTGTCCATGGTGAAAATGGGCTCGGCGGGCGCAGTCAGCGGCGACGGCGAGCGCGACGGCGTGCGCGACGGGACGCGCGAGGCCGACTGGGGCGGGAGCTCGGAGAAGCAACCGTCAGATGACTCCTCCGCGGGGTATTCGCGGCACACGCGCTTCGCAAACGCCGGCTCGGAGACAGACAACAGCGGGCGCTTAAACAGCGACGGCGGCAGGTAAGACTCGGCGGTCGGCGTCGACGTCGATGGCGAGGGGCTCGACAGCGGGCGCTCGGCAAGCTCGGGCGTGGGCACGGCGATCGGGGCAATGGCCTCTGGCTCGCTCGCGGTGTATCCGGCCTCGGTCTCGGCGAAGTTCAGGTGGGCGCTCGACAACCGACTGTGGCGCGAAGGCTGCTGAGGGGGCTGCGAGGACATTCTCTCGCAATTCTCAGGTCTGGCAGTCTCGGACGGCGCAGGGCGCATCTATCTGGACTACCAACGTTGTGTTCCGCGACGATCGTTCGAAGCGGTCGCTTTGCTGCTGTACAGCCCGTGTGTTGCAAATGAATGGGGGGGGCCACGCAAGACGTATAGTATGGTGCAAGCAGGGCCGATGGGCAGGAAAGTAAGAGCAGAGCGGGTATATATACGAGCCGCCCCGACTTGAGGACTTTTTTTACTGTTTTTTTGCACCCTCCGATTATACTTCTCCTCGTCGGCGGTGGCAGTAGTTGGAGTAATTAGCGGTACAGTTTATGGCATGGCAAAAGGCAAAAGATGGAAAATAGAAATGTGGAAGCAAAAGTTTAATTTAGCGCTAGAGAGTATGTACCGTCTCGCTGTGTATCATGCAGTAGTCATGCACCGCAGGGAGTACACCTAGACAGCGTATCAGATCCGAGGCTAGGCAGGACAGAGCACACGATGCAGGCAATACACCTAAAGGCAAAAACCATGCAACAAACATATACAAACGTTAAATACCAGGAAAGTGGAAAGTGGATGACCAAATAGGCAATTTTAGGGCGGTGCCCTGGAGAAGGGGCAAACGACGTTATGCTGGATGCCGTTTCCAGAACGAACAAGGTTCAGGCGGCGGGGCCGCCGGCCACCGCGTGGAGACGCGGATAACTGGGCGCCGGCGGGCCCTCCAGAGGGCGGGCGGCGGCGGCGGCGGCACCGGGGAGGCTGCGTCCGGCGGCGGCGGCCGCGATGGCGATGGCGATGGCCGGCGGCGGCGGCAGCTGACGGAGGCGCCAGTGGCAGGCGGAGGTGCGCCGCGGACGGCCGGCAGGAAGCGGCGTACAGCGATGTTTGTCTGTTGCAACGCAGTGTCTCGCATTGTATGTAAGCAAGCAGCTTGCCCGAATCGTGCGATGACGGCGACGGGTACGCCGAAAGGGGCATGTGCTCAGAAGCAGCGCGCACTAGCGTATGCAGACGGGAGCGCTTAAGAGCTAGTGGTACGCAGCTGCAGTACAGCGGCTGTGGGCAAGCAGCTGGTAGACTACGGCTGCGGCGGGGGGCGGGTACGCAATCTGGCGGGTCGCCGCCGCGGCCGGTGGCGGTAGCCTGCGCGCGGCCGCAGTATAGTACGACGCTGCCGCGGCGGCGCACGTAATGCGCTAGCTCACCTGACCAGGCCGCGAGGCCTAGTCGCATTCGGCGCCGTGCGGCTCGGCCGGCCGAGCGCCGGTGCCACGTCGACGTGCGCTGTCGCCGCGAGATGGCCTGCTGCGGCTCCGGCATGTCGCCGCCTGACCGCACCGGTGGGTCTGCACATGGACGCCATGTGCGGCGGTGGTGGCGCGGGTACGCGGAAGGTTGCCACTGAAAAACTTTCGTAGGCTGCGATGGCGATAGATTTGGGAGCATCGTCATTCGTCACCACCGTTCTCTTACTGATGTGGCCCCCCGCCAAAACTCAATCCCTTCTAACAAAGGCAGCAGCAACCGCGGTCCGATAACCGGCTGCCGGCGGCACCGACCCTCCTGGGCAATCCGACGGACTGCCCGAGCCTCTCGTGTACCTGTCATGGCAATCGCATCCGGATATCGCCCTGGCGGCTGCGTCGGCGACGCCTGCCTAAGCCCACGACAGATCACATTGGCAGGGTCCGGCAAGATCGGGGCCGGTCTGGCCGACAGCCGAGCCCGGTGACTATCCGTCCATGCCGACAGCGCCACGTAGCTGGCGACATCGGGCTCGCACCTTGCGCAGGTCCGGCGCTCTATGTTCGCTTACATGATGTCAGCACGCATCACCTGCCCTCCGCTAGAAGCCCAAGACGGCGCCGCTATTGGGCCCTCCTGCAGCAAATGCACCGTGACGGCTTCTAGTCATGCATTGTACTATTAAGGTTGCCCATTGCCCAATCCGGAAAGCGCCTAGAACACACGCACGCTTGCCCTAGCGACCTCCCCTTATGTGCGTGCCTGCTGTAGCGGCCGCGCCCGCGGCCATGCCACATCGTCGCGCCTGCAGCTCCGTACAGCTCCACACGGCCGGTTTGCAGGCGCACTAGTGTGCCAGGTATCGCGTTGTCAAGAAGCTACCGGCAGGCTGTCGTGGGCGACAGCCAGCCAGCCGACAACACATACGTCGCTAGCGACGCCCCGGCCCATAGCCCAGCCGAGCCTGCTCGCTAGCGATGACAGGACAACACATCGCGCTCTCAGGAGGGGCTGCGGCTGAAGAACCAGGCCGCCGGACCGCCAGGACGGTCAGGACAACAAGGACCTCCCCCCCGCGCGGTCGGACGACCCAATCTGGTGTTGAATGCGGCCTGTTGCGCAGCCTGCGACGCGGCCGCCGATGCGCCCTGGACCTCCCGTCCTGTCCGATCGGCCGCGGCCATGTGCTGCCATGCAGTGTGCCACATGCCCAGCCCGATCACTGTGCATCTACCTGCCCCCCGCTGACGACCTGTACGCCCGCTAGATATGCTAAATATGTGAGCCTACTGCATATGCACGACGGAGGAGTCTGCCACCGATCTAGCCAGATCGGCTGTCGCGCATACGCTGTCTAGGGTCTGGTTTGCTGCAGCTGTACCAGCACACCGGCTCGACGGCCGCACGGCACCCGCCGGTGGCCGATCCATGGTCGTGGCGCGACTGGAACCTTCGCGGCCGCGCGGCGATCGGTGCTCGATCCTGGGGCCGCCCGCAGGCCGCGTGCGTCGCTCTCGGGCCTCGTGGCCGCCGCCAGCCGCCCGTCCGACCGCATCAGGGTCGCCGGCGCTGCTGCCCCGTCCGTCACGTCCGAGCGAGCCCCTGGCGCCAGCCCCGTGGCTGCAGACAGCCGCTTTACCGTGGTGGCGGACCCGAGCCCGCGGTGGGCCGTCGGCGTCTTGGGCGGCCTGGCCAGCTGGGGGCCGCCGGGGCCCACGCACGAGGGGCACTACTGCGTGGCGTTGCCCTGACAACGTACCACGCCCACCACGGCCGCACGCAAGGCCAACCACTATCCACCAACGCATCTGGTGGTCTCCAAGCCACGGCCGATCTTGACATTAATTGCAGCGGCCGCATCAGCGCGCGCGTGGTCGTGCGTCTGTAGGCCGCCACCAGCAACCCCAGCGCCAGTCGCACCGCAGTAGCCCCGCCACGACCAGAGCGTCGGCCGTGCGCTGGTCTTGCGGCCATGCGCTGGCCGTGCGCGCTTGCCCGCCTGGCCATGGCGCGTCCAGCTTCTGCGCGCCCTTCCATCGCTGGACAGCCAGCAGGCCCAGGTTTGAGTTCATCTCATTTTAAAATTATGCGGCCGGCCAACAGACCTGCCCACTTGGGCTCTACGTCTGCAGGCCCGCCTTCCGGCCACGCCCGGCCGCTCGTGCTAGCATGCCCCTTCCGGCCCCTGCACTTCTCTGCAATGCACGCCGCACACCGACTGTCATTTGCCAGCCGGCGCCGGTCCTTGTGGATCGACTGCAACGCGCTGCAATGCGCGCTGGCGCCGGCCATGCGCCGGCCTGCCAAGCATTCATCACCGTGCTCGTAGCCGACCGTTCTACGCCGCAGACCCCTCGGCCCAGTCGAGCTCTTGGACACGCCTTCCCGCCTCAAGCGGCCTCCCTGCTGAGATCCAAGATACGGCGCCGCTTCGCTGGCACCCAGCGACGAGACGTACGCATAATCCCTGCGTACGATCCACTTTGCTGCTGGTACCTGCGACCAAGTCCGATTGTCTTGCACGGCATACTAGCCCGCGCCTTCTGGGCTGTCTGCTGGCTTCTCAGACAACTCCGCCAGGCCGAGATGCCCAATGCCGCCTATGGCCGTGGCCAGGTCGGCTGCCGCCGACCGTGGGAGCCGACGAGGAATTTCCAGGCCACGCCGAGGCTGTGGCGACTTCCTCGTGGTCTGTGGCTGGCTGACAGACCGCCGTAGAACAAAAGAAAAAGCACCGTGCGGCGCCGGCGTGCATCTAGCCTGCACTGGCTGGCCGGCAAAAAACCGACCAGGGAGAGGGTCGAACTCTCGATCTTACGATTAACAGTCGTACGCCTTAACCAACTTGGCCACCCAGTCACGTGTATAATAGACGACTGTGAAGTGCTCCCATGTAGCACACCACACGCTGAAATTTTGCACTACTTCGCCCAAGACACGACCGCAGGTCCGCCAGCTGCGCGCATTGTTCGATCCACAGGTTTTCACAGCGACCACAACCACGTCTAGAATCAGTCTAGCCCGATAGACCGATCGCAGACGACGTGCAGACGCGAAGAGACTGCATCCCAGATTGAAACACAATGGCTACCGAGGTCGCAGGAACGAAAGAAGCTGCGGCGCCGACGCCGTCGGAGACGTAAGTGTCCTGTTGCGGCCGCGCGACGCAGCCATTGCGTGCGCGGCGGTGGGTGCGCCCGTTCGCGTGCGGCGAGGATAGCTGGCTGACCGTGCAGGATCTACATCCGCAACATCAACGAGAAGGTCAAGATCCCGGACCTGAAGGAGTATCTCAAGGCGTTGTTCTCGCAGTATGGCCAGGTCATGGACGTGATCGCGCACAAGAACATCCGCATGCGCGGCCAGGCGTTTGTTGTGTTTGACGACGTGCAGACGGCCGAGCAGGCGCTGACAAACTCGAAGGAACTCGAGCTGTTTGGCAAGCCGGTGTCGGTGCAGTTCGCTAAGGCCAAGAGCGACCTCATCGTGCAGCGCGAGGGCGAGGAGCAGCTCGAAGAGCACAAGCGCAAGCGGCTGGCGGAGAAGGAGCGCCGGCAGGCCGAGACCCAGGCGTCCAAGAAAAAGAAGACGGCGACGCGGAAGCCGACCAAGAAGGCAGGCCCGGCCGTCCGCGACGAGCTGCTGCCGCCCAACAAGATTCTGTTCTTGCAGAACATGCCCGACGGCATCACGGCCGAGAGACTGACGGCCGAGTTCGAGAAGTTCAACGGCCTGATGGAGGTGCGCATGGTGCCCGGCCGCTCGGGCATTGCGTTCGTCGAGTACGAGTCCGAGACGAGCGCGATCATGGCCAAGGAGACGCTTATCGGGTTCAAGTTCAACGAGACCGACGAGAAGGTGGTCAAGATCACGTACGCCCGCAAGTAGGCAGCATTCTACACATTCAAGCAGCTTGTATCATAGTAGGGATAACCACGTCATGTTTTTGTATTTTTAAATAAACACACGAGTACGAGCTCCTCAAACGTCCTACGGACCGGTATCCAAGTCTAGTTCTATTGTCGAAACACGCACACGTCTCTTCCACCAAAACAAGACGCTCCCCCACCGAGATTAAAGACTGTGCAGAACATGAAAACCACAAACAAACGAAAAGATCTGTGCGAACGACGACTAGAACAGGCCGCAAGGCCCCGGACGAGCATGTTTTGGGAGCGACAGCGCGCACGATGGCCGCGTGTCTGTGCAGAATGCGTGCGACGTCTAGAAGATGATGTCCTCGTCGTTGTCGGCCGTCAGGTCGGCGGCGGGCGCGCCCTCGGCGGCCTCGGCGATCTTGGAGCTGCTGAGCGCCGCCTCGGCGCGGGCAGCATCCTGCGCGGCCTTGGCAGCCTTGAGCTCGGCCTCGACCGCGGCAGCGTCGCGCTGCTTCTTGTCCTGGACCTTCTTCAGCCGGTAGAACTCCTCACGGTCCAGCTCGTCGAGCTCGGAGTTGATGTCTGTCGTCAGCGCGCCCACGCCAGCTACCTACACTTGATCGTGTTCTCCGTGCGCGGGATGATGACGTGCTCAATTGCGTTGACACGACGGTTCGTGACCTTGATGACCTCGTCGAGGATGACGAACGCAGTCTGCCGTCAGCGCGCCCCACCCGGCTCCGTACCTGCAGAGACGCCAGCTCGATCAGCGTCTCGACGGCCTTCGAGTAGACCTCCTTGGCCTTGAGCACCTGCTGGCCACCGCGGCCGAGACCGGTGAACTTGAAGTCTACGGTTAGTCCCACCCGGGCCCGCACACGAACCGTTGTTCTCCTCGACGTAGTAGGCCTCGAACTGCGGCAGGTACACGCCGGACACGTTCTCCTGCTTGGCGCGCACGCGGAACCGCGCCGACTTGACCGACTCCTGCACCTGGTAGCCGATCGAGTCGCCGGTCGCGTACGTGACCTCGGCCAGCGAGAACGCGGCCACCTGCATGACACGGCCCATCTTCCGCTTGGCCTCGTCAATTCTGCGAGTGATGTCGCGGAAGCGCTTGGTCAGCGCCTCGGACTTGCGCTTCAGCAGACTGTGGCCGGTAGTCGCTCCCTTGAGCTTTCCCTTCATCACAGTGAGCGTCATCCGGGTCGGAAAAACCGCCTCTCTGGCTTGGTTAGCGTTGTCGCCGGCTGCTGCCGCGCTGGGCCGGCCTGGCCCGGGCCGTGGCACCGTCCGACGCCGTCCGAGCCATGCCGGACGCTGCGCGCTGCTGGGGTGGGGTCTGCAACGGCCGTCGCTCTTCTCCGTCTCCACATCACGACCGCTGTTCCGGCGGCCATTGAGCAGCGCCTCCACCCCGCCAGCCGTCGCGCCCGGCGTCCTCGTCGTCTGCCGCCCAGTCCACGCCCGTATCCATCGGCCGGTGCCCTACGCGGCCTGGCAAATCCCGCACTCACCTGTTGGCGGCTCCAGACATCTCTGCGGGGCTCTTTCAAGCTCTTTCTTAACTGCGCCCATCAGTTTCAATTCCATCTGCCGGCGCCCGGTTGCAGACCGCCCTACCTGCTTATATCGGAACCGTACTCCACTGTCAACGCTCTGCTGACGAGTGTAAAAAAGTTATGGATGGATTTTTGTCCAGGAACTAATTGCCTAGATAAAGGAATAGACCCATCATGATTAGCAGCCTTTGGCCGGGTCCTCTGGTTCGATTAAGTGAGGCCCCACTTTGTGCGAGTATATGGCGCGTGTGCGGCGTGGTTGTGCGCTTATGCGCTTTGGCCCGGGTAACCTTGAGCCGCGCCGGGCTGCTCGCGCCGCCGCTGTTTGGCGAGGATTTTTCCAGGATCAAGCCAGAACCGCCGCGAGTCGTCGACGGAGCTGAACACACTCGGCGAGCCATCAGCAAACGAGCGTGCGGCGGCAGGCAGACATTGCCAGGCCGCATCGAGAGCACGAGAGCGGGGGCCGCGGATTCGACTGCGCGGCGCAGATTCGCGCTGAAAAGCTATCAAGCAGCGTTGTTTGATCGGATCGACGGCAGCAGTCAGGACAATGCCGACGGCGACGCGCAAGGCCGGCAAGGCCGGCAAGGCCAAGAAGGAGGTGGAGCCGGAGGGCACGAAAATGGACCTGTTTCTGATCTCGCCTGACGACGTGCCGTATGAGCAGGACGTGCTGCGCAACCAGTACACGCTGGCGCCGTGGCTGCGCTACCTGGACCACAAGTCCGATGCGCCGCTGCACGAGCGGGTGTTCGTCTTCGAGCGCGCGTGCACGGAGCTCAAGCGGTCGTACAAGCTGTGGAAGATGTACCTGGACCTGCGAGTGAGCCACGTGCAGGACCTGAACGCAGTCAAGTACCGGGACCACTTTGAGCGGGTGAACGAGTGCTTCGAGCGGAGCCTGATCCTGCTGCACAAGGTACGCGGACGCAGGCGCGGGACTGACGACAGATGCCGCGGATATGGCTGGACTACCTCGAGTTTCTGATGAAACAGCCCAAGATCACGGCAACGCGGCAGACGTTTGACCGCGCGCTGCGGGCGCTGCCGGTGTCGCAGCACTCGCGCGTCTGGGAGCTGTACCTGGACTTTGCCAAGAGCGTGGGCGGGTACACAGCGGTGACGATATACCGGCGGTACGTGCAGTACAAGCCGCAGCGGATCGAGGACTTCATCGAGCTGCTGCTGGAGCTCGAGTACTACCACGAGGCGTGCAAGCAGTACATCGCGTTCCTGAACCGGCCCAAGTTCTCGTCGGTCAAGGGCAAAGGCCACTACCAGGTCTGGACGGAGCTGGCGGACCTGCTGGTCCAGCACGCTCGCGAGATCAACTTCCACGGCGACGCGTTTGACGAGGACGACGCGGCGGGCGACATGCTCAAGAGCGGCGCGGCCACGCGGCGGCGGCGGCGGCGGCAGGACCAGAAGGCTGTCGACACCGAGAAGATCCTGCGGTCGGGCATCGAGAAGTTCTCGGACCAGCGCGGCAAGCTGTGGGTGTCGCTGGCGACGTACAAGATCGCGGTGGGCGACTTTGAGGGCGCGCGCGACGCGTTCGAGGAGGGCGTGACGACGGTCATGACGATCCGCGACTTCACGATGATCTTCGACAGCTACGCTGAGTTCGAGGAGTCGGTGATCGCCAGCCTGATGGAGGAGGTCGAGCTCGCGCGCGCGACGCTCGAGAACACCAAGGCGCCGTCCGCGCAGGACCGCCGGGCCGTCGAAGACCGCGAGGCCGACCTCGACCTCAAGATGCTGCGGTTCGAGCAGCTCATGGACCGGCGGCCGTTCCTGGTCAACGACGTGCTGCTGCGGCAGAACCCGAACGACGTGGTCGAGTGGGAGAAGCGCGTCGGGCTGTGGGGCAAGAACAAGGCCCAGGTCGTCCAGACGTACACGGACGCGATGGAGACCATCAACCCCAAGAAGGCCTCGGGCGCGTACCACAAGCTCTGGGTGAACTACGCCAAGTTCTACGAGACCGGCGGCGACATGGACTCGGCCCGGATCATCTTCGACAAGGGCACCAAGGTGCCTTTCCGGTCGCCGAACGAGCTCGCGGATCTGTACATCGACTGGGCCGAGATGGAGCTCCGGCACGAGAACTTTGACCGGGCGATGGAGATCGTGGCCACAGCCACCAAGGGCCCGGAGAAATCCAGGGTCGACTTCTTCGACGACGCGCTGACGCCGCAGCAGCGGCTGCACAAGAGCATCAAGCTGTGGTCGTTCTACGTGGACATGGTCGAGAGCGTGGGCACGCTGGCCGAGACGCGGGCCGCGTACGACCGCATGTTCGAGCTCAAGATCGCGACGCCGCTGACGGTAGTCAACTACGCGAGCGTGCTCGAGGAGCACAAGTACTACGAGGAAGCCTTCAAGGTGTACGAGCGCGGCGTCGAGCTCTTCAGCTACCCCGTCGCGTTCGAGATCTGGAACCTGTACCTGACCAAGGCGATCAAGCGCGAGCTCGGGCTCGAGCGGCTGCGCGACCTGTTTGAGCAGGCGCTCGTGTCGTGCCCGGCCAAGATGGTCAAGCCGTTCTACATCCTCTACGGCGACCTCGAGGAGAAGCGCGGCCTCGGCCGCAACGCCATCAAGATCTACGACCGGGCGACCATGGCCGTCGCCGATGAGGACCGCCCGGAGATGTTCAAGTTCTACCTGCGCAAGTCCGGGCAGCTGCTCGGCCTGGCCTCCACCCGGCCGATCTACGAGCGCGCGATCGAGATGCTCGGCGACAAGGACGCCCGCGACATGTGCGTGGCCTTTGCCAACATGGAGCGCAAGCTCGGCGAGATCGACCGCGCGCGCGCCATCTTTGGCCACGGCAGCCAGTTCGCCGACCCGCGCCTGTGTCCGTCGTACTGGGAAAAGTGGCAGGAGTTCGAGGTCCAACACGGCAACGAGGACACGTTCAAGGAGATGCTGCGCATCAAGCGCTCGGTCCAGGCCCAGTACAACACCGACATCAACTTCATTGCGTCCCAGACCGTGGCCAAGAACCGCGCAAGCAACCCGGCGAGCGTGCTCGCCACGGACACGGCCGCAGAGCCCAAGGCCGAGGACGGTGCCGGCGACGGCGAAATCGACCTCGGCGCGGTCGACGAAGAGTTCATTTTGGAGGCCTAGGCGGGGGCCTGGGCCGGCCACGCCAAGCATTCATAGATGTATTATACGCAATATATTTGTACATTTACGCTATCCATTGTCTCACCGGTGGGAGTCGTGGTCGCGTGTTGGGAGTTGCCGTTGATTCAGGGAAACGAAGCGGAGCATCGACCAATACATACCACCATAGGCGAGCACGCCCAATTGGACACGATACCGCCGGCGTGGGCTGAGGTTCCGGAATCTAGAGCCGACGGCGCGGCGCCGCGCGTGTGCGATAAGGCGTGGGCGCGGCCAAGTCTCTCGGAAGTCTTTCTACTTTAGCGTTCATTGTTCATTGGAGAGACAGAACTCGCGAAGTCAAAGAAAACGGCGGCGGGGTTGGAGACCCTATAAAGCCCAGTTGCCCGAGAACTGGACCCGGTTCGCATGTTTCCCCGTTTGAACGTACCAAAACAATATCCGCAAAATGAACAACTTGCCAGTCAATTCTAGCCAGGTGGTGGCGGGCGCAAAACAGGTCGCGTCGACGCTGGGCCTGGGCGGCCAGTCGGGCGAGGCGACTACGCAGACGTCTGAGTACGGCGACACAGGTTCGACCGGCGTGTCGGGCCAGACAGGCTCGACCGGAGCTTCGGGCCAAGACGGCTCGTACAGCAGCACGGGCGCCCAGGACTCGTCGTACAGCACGGGCGCTAAGGACGACTACTCGAGCGGCGCGCAGGAGTACTCGAGCACGGGGGGGGCGCAGGAGTACTCGAGCGGGACCGGAGCGACCGAATCGTACGGCAAGAGCAGCTCGGGCCAGGGCGCGTTTGAGAACGCCAGCAGCGATCTGAAGGAGAGCTACGGCAGCGAGGGCAAGACGGGCTCGTACGGCACGGCCGGCACTCAGACGGGCGAGTCGTACGGCACGCCCGGCGGCCAGAGCGGCCAGATCGGCCAGCCGGGTACTAACTCGTCGGGTTACGGCCAGACGGGTACCAACTCGGCCAGCTACGGCCAGACGGGTACCAACTCGGCCAGCTACGGCCAGACGGGTACCAACTCGGCCAGCTACGGCCAGTCCGGCAACAACGCGTCTTACGGCGGCCAGAACCAGAGCGGCTACGGCCAGACCACCGGCCACCAGGGCTCGGGCCAGGGCTACAACTCGGGCTCGGGCCAGGGCTATAACTCGGGCTCAGGCCAGGCCGGCGGCTACCAGAACTCGACTCAGGGTCATCAGGCTCAGTACGGCGCCGCCGGAGCCGCTGGCGGCGCTGCGGCCGGCTACGGCAGCAGCCAGGGCCAGAGCGGCCAGCCCGTGAACAAGGGCGACAAGTACGCGACGTACATTAGAAAGGCCATCGACTTCATCGAGGGCAAGCTGGGCATGGACCAGAAGCGCGAGAGCGCCGCAGAGCGCGCGCGCGACGAGAAGCTCACGCGCTTCATCTCGAAGCTGATCAACAAGCTCACGGGCAGCAAGACCAGCAGTGCTGGTGCTGCCGGTGGCGCGGGAGCGAACGCGTACTAGTCCGCGGGCGTTTGATTTAGTTCTATGTTTTGTTTCTGATGTACTGTAGCTGTAATGTCCGTAGACAATAAAGAGGCGACAATAAAGGGCGGGCAGCGCGCCGCATGGCGTGCGGCGGGCGATGGCGTGCGGCTGGCGATGGCGTGCGGCTGGCAATAATGTGCGCCGCATGGCGTGCGGCGCAGCGTCGGCCGGCGGAGTCAGCCGCACGCCGCGCGGCTCAGCTCTGCGCCGGCGCTGCGGCTCCCGCGCCACACCGCCCCGGCACTCCCCGAGCCGCACCCTCTGCGGCGCACCCTCCCCGAGCCGCACTCTTTGCGGCGCACCCTCCCCGAGCCGCACCCGCAGCGCACCTCCCGCTCTCTGATCTAATATTATTTCAAAACTATCTCGGCGTCTAGCCGTCCAAAATACATTCATTCCAAAATTAAATGTCCAATGGCGGTACAGACCGGGCGCGCCCGGTGCTATGAGCACTCAGTGCAGGGGGGAAATGCAAGCCACCTACAGCATGTACTTGAACTTGATGGCCTTCTTGCGTGCAATGAACTTGGCCTTTGCCTTCATGACGTCGTCCACGGTCTTGTCGTCGTCGATGATCTCGATGTCGAAGCCGTACTGCTCACGCAGCTGGCGCGCCTCGGCCTGCGAAATGGTCTCGTAGAAGAGCGTGTGGTGGGTGTCGTCCTCGTCCTGGAACTCCTCGTCCTCTTCGTCGTACTCCTCGTCGGCGTCGAGCGCGCTCGGCACAACGCTGTCGGTGGACGCGCGGAACGAGGCCTCGTCCTCGTCGGCCGAGACCAGGTTGTAGCGCTCCTCCTTCTCGGACTGGGCGTTGAGCAGGGCCATGTGGCGGCGCAGCAGGATGGCCAGGATGGCCACCAGCAGCATCGACAGCGCGCAGATGCCCATGCCGTGCGGGTAGTACGGGCCGTCCGAGTCGGGGTACAGGCGCGTGCCCACAATCGGGCCGCACTGGCCGATCGTGTTGAGCATGACCACGCCGGTGCCCTTGGCGGACTCGGACGACTGGTTGTTGACCGTCCACGCAATGACAAGCGCCACCACGGTGAAGAAACCGGAGGTGACAAAGAACAGCGCCAGGTAGCGCACAAACGTCTCGCGCGAGACGGCCAGCACGACGTAGCCCGCGCACGCCATCGACGCAAAGAACACAATGAACTCGGCCCGGCTCTTCTTCTTGTCCGAGTAGAACGTGACGGCAATGACGGTGATGTACGCGACGATGTACGGCGGCGCCGACATGCCCTGGGCCGTGATGCTCTCGTAGCCCATCTCGCGCAGGATCACCGGCAGGAACACCGGCATGGACGAGTACGCGATGTTGGCCAGGAAGAACATGGACGACGTCACGTACACCTTGGGGTCCTGCAGCACCTGGAAGACCTCCTGCATGTTGAAGCCGTGGCCGTGCGAGCCGTCCACGACCTGCTCGCCGTCGATCTCGATGCGCCGGCGGTACCGCGACCGCACCAGGATCTTCTCCTTCAGGTTCAGGAACTTGGCCGTCGACGGCCGGTCGGGCAGGTAGTGCCACACGACGAGCGCCATGGCCATGCTCGGCAGGCCCTCGACAAACAGCAGCACGCGCCACGAGTCGATCGGCGTCTTGTCGGCGAACTTGGTGATGAAGTACGCCAGCGTGCCCGCGAACGCCGTCGACAGCGGCGCCGCCGACATGAACAAGCCCGTGCGGAAGCCCAGCTCCTTGCGCTGGTAGAAGAACGAGAGGTACATGGGCACGCCCGGGCCGAAACTGGCCTCGCCAATGCCGAGGATGAACCGCAGGATGAAGAGCGAGATGTAGTTGGTCACGGCCGACTGCAGCGACGCAAAGAAGCCCCAGCCGAAGATGCACACGGCCACGTAGATGTGCGCCGGCACGATGTTCCACAGGAACCCAATCCACTCGAACCCAAAGTACGAGATGTAGAACGCCGTCAGCAGCCAGTCGTACTGGTTCGACGACAGGTTGAAGCTCTCCTCGAGGCCGGCGATGCGCGCGTTGCCGATGTTGGACCGGTCCAGGAACGCCAGGATGAACAGCGTCTTGACCAGCGGCATCAGGTTCCAGTCAATCTTGTTGACGAGCGCGTGCTCTTCCTTGGGCGAGAACCGGAGCAGGATCTTCTTGACCTTGGACGGCTCGGCCTCGCCGCCGGCCGGCTCAACCACGGCCGAGATCTCGGGCGTGGACATTGTGCGACGTTCTGGGTCAGCGCCGTGCCCGTCCGACGTACCTTTGTGAGCGGAGCACCGGGGGTCTGGGGTGGAGGCTCGGTCAAGTTGTTAGGAGAGGTAGCAACTGCAGCCGGCGATAGTGGGGAACCGCGCCAAATGATAGACGCTAGGACCAGGCAATTCGGGCGCACCGTAAACACCGAGCAGGGCACAGACTCGGCAGAGGAGGGCGTTCTAGAGGGCGTGGGTGGGACGGAGGAATTGGAGGGTCCCGGCAAGATATGCGCCGAAGAAAGAACCGAACAAGCGCGCGCTGGGCCGAGCACAAGGCTGCCGGCGCAGTGGCAAGAGGCTACGGGTGGCCGCCGACGCAGCCCTTGCGCTGTTCGAGGCCCAAAGTACGTCATGCGGCCGCGGCCGGCTGCGGGTCCGCGGCCGCCGGGCGTGCGCGGCCGGCGGCCGGGCCTGCCGGGGACTACGGGGTGCCCGCGCGGCGGTGCACGGCCGTGCGCGGTCGTTTCCGGGCCCGCCACACGTGGCCGGCCGCCCGACGCCATCTGCGCGGGATGCCAGGGAGAAGAAAGAGTCGGCGGCGCCGATAAGCCGTACCTTGATCCAGATAGGCTCATGGAAGTCCCGATACTGCGCGACACCGCCACCGGCGGCTCGCCGGGCCACCGGTCAAGAGACGCCCAGCGCGCTGGACGCGGCGCGGGCGCGACGGCTGCGCTGGCGCTGGCCGGGGCGACGGTGCGGCGGGCCGGTGCGGCCGACTGCCGGCCGAGGCGCGCCGCACCCAGCCACCGCCGCCATTGTGGCGGTGCATGGCGCGCTGCCGTTTCCGCGGGCCCGGGGCCGGTCGGCCCAGCACGGGGCCAGCCGGCGCTGAGCCGGCGCCCTGCGTCTGCGAGCTTGCCGCCGCCGACGTCTGCGTGCGACGGCCGTTCCGACGCCGGTCTTCTAGCCCGATGTAGCGACAGGAGGCTGCGGCGGCGTGCGGCGCGCGCCGCATGGAGTGCGGCTCAGCCGCCTACGTAGCACTGCGCCGCGCGCTGTGCGGCGCTGCGCGCCCCGCTTCTCAGAAACCATGCATTGCTATCTACTACGGCAGCTCCACCCACACGGCCCTGTCTCGTTAGCGACGCTCACAAGCGCCAGGTTCTCGCAGCTGTTTCAGACAAGAGCTTTTGGTAAATAGTGTTTTTCTTCAGCTTGTGTTACAGAAGCAGAACTGAAATAACTAAATCATCATTGAAGCCGGAGAACCTGCGCGGGGAACTTACAGCGTGTGGTGGCGCGGTCCACGGGATGCACCAGCAATCTCAGGACTGTCTGTTAGTCGGGTGTCTAGACCAGCCGGCTTGTAGAGGTTCAGATGGTAGTGCATGTTTCTTTGGCTCACAGAAGTCACCCAAGAAATGTGTGAAGATATCCTCATAACCACAAGCCGCCAGAAATGCGCTCACCTGTGGAGTAGACTGCGTTTGGCACTGTCGGGTTAGCTCTGTGACGACACAGTGGTATCAGTCAGACAGCAGATACGTCATAAACGAAGAATTCCTAAATATTTTTTCTGTCCTGCATATACTTCCTCAGAACAATTTGCATAATCTTTCGCACTGCTGCCTGCTGAGTCGGTCTACCTACTCTGGTCATAGATCGGGCCGCCTTGATCCACGGGGATCGGGGTATCGGGCGGCCGCGACACCGCCACCGAGCCTGGGCCGACCGCGTAGGAACAATTGTCACATCGGGCCGGCCCAGGCCGGCTGCGAGACCTGTTGCGGGCGGATGAGAGAATGGATGTATTGGTATAAAATATGATGGAGGAAAAATTTTTTTGATTTGCTTTTTATAGTAGGCGTTGGGTAGGGTACGTTCGGTAGGGCATGCAGCGCCGCACCGCGTGCGGCGCACAGTAGGCAGCGAGACGGCGGGCCCGCCGCCGCGCGGCACGAGCGGGCAGGAACGCCTGCTGGCAGCGCACGGCCTGCGGCCGCCGTGATTGCCCTACGCGCGCCCGCTGCCCCGGCGCTACACTTGTCCAGGAACTCCTCTATTCGTAATGTACAATGCTACCATGCTCACTCCTCCAACGGCTCGCCCACAGCCACCCGGATGCTTTTGATGATGTCCAAAATCGCCGTCGACGCCGGCGAGTCCGGGTACTCGTCCAAGAACGACTCGCCGTAGTCGCACGACCGGCCAATGCGCGGGTCCAGTGGAACAGAGCCCAGAAATGGCACGCCGCTGTCCGCGGCCAGCGCCCGGCCACCACCCGTCGTTGGCGCAAACACAAACGACTCACCCTTGCAGTTCGGGCACACGAACCCGGCCATGTTTTCGACCACGCCGAGCACCCGGATGCCTGCCTTCTTGCAGAAGTTGATCTCCTTGCGCACGTCCAGCAGCGCGACCTCCTGCGGCGTCGTCACAATCACGGCGCCGTCGATGCCGCACTCCTTCATGTACTGGTTCACGCTCAGGTGCTCGTCGCTCGTGCCCGGCGGGGTGTCGACGACCAGGAAGTCGACGTCGCCCCAGTCGACGTCCTTGACAAACTGCTTCACCAGGCCGCTCTTCTTGGCGCCGCGCCAGATAACCGCTTCGTCCTCGTTCGGCAGCAGAAACCCGATCGACATCACGCCGAGGTTGTCCGCCACGTACACCGGAGACCAGCCCGAGTTGGACACGTGGATCTTCTCGCCCTCGGAGCCCGTCATGGTCGGGATGCTGGGCCCGCAGATGTCCAGGTCCATGATGCCGACCTCCTTGGTCGTGTCGTGTGCAAACGCCCACCCGAGCATCGTCGTGAACGTCGACTTGCCGACACCGCCCTTGCCGGACAGCACCAGGATCTTGTGCTTTACGCCAGCCATCCGGTTCTTGATCTCGGGCATGTCGGGGTCTGGTCCCCGCGGCGTCTGCGACGCACAGATCGCTTGGTTCGGGCAGCCCTCGCACGCCGCATCCTTTCCGGCTTGCTCCGACTCCGGCCCGGGACAGTGTTCGGGCTCCGGCTCCGGCAGCCGGATGTCGGCCGTCTCAACGACCTGAGTCATCGTGGACATCGTGCTGAAACGCTGTTGCTTCGCCCACTGGCGTTGTGCTAGCTCTGTCGGCTCTCTCTGCTCAACCGGCTGACCCAGTTCCTCCAGCTGCAAATCCTGAAGCCTGTGTCGACAAGATCTGAGGTCGAGAGATATCGTTGTTGAAGAAAGAAGGTGGGAACTCGGTCTTGGGCGAAACCCATTAAAAAATTACTGTGGCGCTACGGCGAACATTACTAATCGACCATGACATAGTTTGCTCGCAGTGTCCCAAACCGTAACGGCTCCGCGCAGTCTTCTACGCAGTCTTCTACGTGAACTCCTGCACCGGCCAGCTTGAGCACTGCGCAGGGGATGTATTGAAAAGAACAATCGTTTATTCGTACAATTTTTTTGTGTTTACATGTAGTTTTTTTGTGTGTCGTTTACATTGCTCATTATAAACCCGTACATTAGATCAGATACAGCGTTGCCAGATCACCTCCTCGGTCGATCTGGCGCAAAACAAGCCCAAGAGGGGCATAGACATTTGGCATCCGGTTCTGCGCATCTCAGGTCAGGAAGACGTCGAACGCAGACGCGACAGGATCGTGAATGGGCTGCATTCTAGACATGACGGTCTCGGCAGCCGTGGCTGCAGATTCACGCACGGCTCGAATCGCGGTCGTCAGAGTGACCTCCGCGATCTTGGCCCGGGCGAACCAGCCCGACGCGCGCTGCCAAAGCGCCCGTAAGCCAGGCTCGGCGGCCACAACTAGCGTACGCCAGTCGATTCGGCCCCTAGGTACCCAGACATGAAACCCGTATATTACAATGATGCCAAATAATAATACAAGACAAGAGCGCCAGCGCTCTGACTGTTTATGCTTTAGAAGCTGTCGACGGCCGCCGCACTCGAAGACACGCCCCACTTCTCGCGGGTCCGACCGTCCTTCTCCTTGAGGTCGAGGATGGACTCGACCGTCACCTGTTGGACAATGCTCTGCCGCAGGGCCTGCTGCCGCAGAGCCTCGTCTTCCTTGCGGCGCTCGACGGTGGACATCTGCTCGGTGGACATGCGGGCGAACTCGGCCGGCGTCACGCGCCCGTCGAGCAGCCGGTCCTTGAGATCGTTCTTCTTGTCCTTGATGTTCACCAGGCGCGATCGCATCGACGTCTTGTAGTCGGCGCCGACGCTGTCGGCGCAGGCCTTGTAGATCTCGTCCTCGATCTTCTGGCTGAGGCTCTGGACCTGGGACGTTGTCACGCCCGTTCCCGTTGTCTCGGCGATGAGCGCTGTGTACATCGCTTCTTGGCACTATCTCGTCAGCACTGAACGGTCGCTGCCGCAGCCGGCCGCGGTACCCGGCCGTGTAGGCCCGGGTCCGTGGACGGTCGTGCGAGCGCCCCCCACTCACCTTCTTGCGCACGCTCTCGACCGACATGGCCGCCACGGGCGGCGACGCGGTCTTGACGCTGCGCGCGTTGCTCTTGCGGCGGATGGCCGACGCAGACTGAGCGCGAGCCATGTGTACTCTTCTAGACGTTCGACTGCCTTGAGGCTTGTGCGATAGCAACAGTGCTACCACAGTCACGGCTCTGTGCGAGTCTTTTACTAGATCAGTCGCAGGACGACCTTCAGCAAATTTACGAAGAACTAGTCGCCGTTATCTGCACTATCTGACGATTTGACAGTTTTCACGGTTTTCTAGCAACTTGGGCTGAAAATTTTGCTGAAACGCTCTACAGCTAACTTTGCACACGTTGGAAGGAAAAAAAGATCCTGAAGAAATTTTCAGGCGGTGGGGCCGCTTTATAGCCATTGCGGTCGTCTGGCAAAGGCCACTGGTCAAAACGGCCGAGTCAGTAATTCGTCAGCATGTGGCAAATTAGTTTGTCAGCAGAAACTTTATTGGAGTGGGCTAGCCTAAAAAAATTGACACGGACAGGAATTGAACCTGCAACCCTTCGATATCCGGCGGATGTCTACTGGAGTCGAAAGCTCTACCATTGAGCCACCGCATCTTACTTAACAAACAACACTGGGCATGTGCATATGAACAGCCGCACTCAAACCTAATTGTTGCGCTCACGCGAACTTTATGCAGCCCGTCGTCTAGAAATTTTTTCGAACGAGGCGCACCCAACACAGTGAAGCTCAGGCAGGACCAAGGACACAAGGTAGGTACCAGCACGGCCGGAAGCGGCGTGTCTGCGAGTCGCCAGATGGCTCGCTGCCCACGTCCCTACGTCCGCACACCGCCCCCTCGGTGCCGCGCAATTGCCGGCGCAGCCGGCCGCGTTGTGCAATCGCACGACCTTGCTGACAGTCAGATGCCCCGTCAGATTCCTTCGATCCCCGTCCTGCGGACGCTGCTCAAGCAGCAGGCCAAGCCGACACCTGGCAATGTTCCGTCCAAGAAGCAGATCCAGCACGAGAAGGAGGTCGCCAAGCGCGCGGCCAACCCCCGCGAGGCCGTCGAGCCGCGGACAACCAGATACTTCCGCATGGGCCACAACGAGGTCTACTTCCCGACCAAATTCATCGGCATGCTGCGCCCGCGGCCGCGCGACAACCCGTTCCTGGCGACGTTCCACGTCCCCACCCGGTTCAACAAGTTCGACTTCCGCGACTACCTGCACAACATCTACGGCCTGACGGTCAAGAACGTGTCGTCGCAGCTGCGCTACAACAAGCGCAAGCACTCGCTCGACAAGTACATGCGCGTCGAGATGGACGAGCCGTTTGTGTGGCCCGAGCTGCCCGAAGACCTGTCGCCGTTCCGCTACGAGCACGACGTCCAGAGCGACATGTACGTCGAGGAGCGCCGCATGTTTGAGGCTTCGGACGAGCGTCGCATCATGAAGTCTTTCGACGGTCTCGGTGTCGACAAGTTCCCCACCATCGAGCCGTACGTGCCCAAGAAGCAGAAGAGCCAGCTGCAGAACAAGTTCAAGAAGGCCCAGTCCTCGAAGGACAAGATTCACTACACCATTTCCTAAGCGCTGCACTGTCTGCTCGAGAGATACAGCTTGAGTGTACTTGTATATAATCACATGCCATCATTTAGTACTACAGCGTAGGCGTGGACGTCCGAGGACGGCAGCAGACTCAGCCGCGCGTGGTGAGCCGCACGCCGTGAGCCGCACGTAGTGCGGCATATAGCCGCACCGGGATTTCCTTGCTCCATGACAACAGCTCCCGCCGAGATCTTTGTCAGACGCTCGATCCTGGCGAGCAGTCGGCGGAGACTCCGTTGCGGGGGCTACCATCAGAGCAAAGCAAGAAAAGGCACGCGTACTTGAAGTGCTTTGCCCGTGCCTATCTGAGCCGCACTGAGTGCGGCATATAGCCGCAACCTCCGGCATAACCCTGCATTTTGCGGCACACCGGCCTTGGCAGAACGACAGAGCCGCCGCCGGAAACTCGTCCAGATAGCAGCTTTCAAGCGGGCGACTAGTCGTTGTGCTTTGGTTAGTCGTGGCCCGTGGGTCCCAGCGCCGTTTGGTTTTGCGAACCATAAATTCGCGACACCGCTTATGCACAAAATCTGTCGGTCAGGCGAACAGCTGCTATCGTCTTATCAACGCACGTTCGTGGACCCCGCCCGACACTGCCCTGAAGCACCTCGGGAACGAGCGTGCAGCGCATCAAGGACGCTCGGAAATAGACATTGGATCAAGTGAACCAGACACGGGAGCTATGGCGGCCGATCAAGTGTCTGGCCTGAAGTACGTCCCGCCGTGGACTGAGCCTTATATCATCGGCATTGCGGGCTCGAGCGGCAGCGGCAAGACCGTGGTTGCGTCACAGATTGTCAAGGCGCTGAATGTGAGTGTTCTGGCGGCCGCAGTGGTGTGCCGGGGGCCGTGAACGGCCGGCTACGGATCCAGACTGACGGTCAGGTGCCCTGGGCCGTCATCCTGTCGTTTGACAACTTCTACCGGCCGTTGACGTGGGAGCAGCGGCAGCTGGCGTTCAAGAGGTGGGTCGCGTGCGCGCGCTGCTGGCGGACAGCACTGACCGGCAGCGAGTACGATTTCGATGCGCCCGAGGCTCTGGACTTTGACCTGCTGGTCGACTGCATGCAGAAGCTCAAGGAAGGGTACGTGCCGGCGCGGCCAGGCTGACCGGCAGCAAGAAGACCGAGATCCCGCTGTACTCGTTTGAGCAGCACAACCGGTAGGCGGCCGCCCGAGCATTCTGACCACAGGCTGCCGGAGACAACCACGATCTACGCGGCCAGCGTGATCATCGTGGAGGGCATTTTCGCGCTCTACGACAAGCGGATGGTGGACATGATGGACCTCAAGGTAGGGCATGTGCGGGCGCGCTGACGCCAGGTCTTTGTGGACACGGATCTGGACGTTTGCATGGCCCGGCGGCTGCAGCGCGACATCAGCTCGCGCGGCCGCGACATCGAGGGTGCGCTCAAGCAGTGGTTCGCGTACGTCAAGCCCAACTTCGAGCAGTACATGCGGCCGACCGGGCGGGTGGCGGACGTGGTGCTGCCGCGGGGTCTGGACAACAAGGTCGCGCTGGGCATGCTGATCAAGCACATCCAGCGCACGCTGCTGCTCAAGAGCCAGCAGCACCTGGAGCAGCTGGACAAGCTCGGCAAGCTGACGGTGAACATGGAGGAGCTGATGGCCACGAACGTGACGGTGCTGAAGCAGGGCACGCAGGTGGCGGGCATGCACACGATCCTGCTGGACCGGGCAACGTCGCGCGAGGACTTTGCGTTCTACTTCGAGCGGCTGATGCTGCTCCTGATCGAGACGTGAGTGGGCGCGGGGGCGCGCTGACGGCAGCGCGATGTGCAACATGAAGTACGAGACGCGGACGGTGCCGACGCCGACGGGGCTGCCGTACGAGGGCCTGGCGCCGACGATGGACGTGAGTGGGTGCGCGGGCGCGCTGACTCCAGACGTGCGCGGTCACGATCCTGCGCGGCGGCGCGTGCTTCGAGACGTCGCTGCGGCGGCTGCTGCCGGCGATCGCGATCGGCAAGATCCTGATCCAGTCCGAGGCCATGACGGGCGAGCCGCGGCTGCACTACCTCAAGCTGCCGCCCAGGATCGAGGAGCAGTTCGTGCTGCTGGTGGACTCGCAGGCGACGACGGGCACGGCGGCCATCATGGCGATCTGCGTGCTGCTCGACCACGGCGTGCGCGAGGACAACATCTGCTTCGTGACGTACCTGGCCGACCGGCGGATCGCGGTCAAGCGGATCCTGGCCGCGTACCCGAAGGTCAAGATCGTCGTCGGCAAGGTCGAGGACAACATCCGCCGGCGGTTCATCGACACCAAGTACTTTGGCTCGTAGATATGCACATGTGTATTGGTAACTAAACTACATCTACTTGGTCCGGATGTGCTTGAGCGGGCCGGCGCTGTGCAGGAAGTTGATGGCGTACTCCTTCTTGCGGAACGTGCGCTCCTTGGGCTCCTGGATGTAGTACTCCCAGCCCTGGTTGGTCGCGAACCGGATGGCGTCGTCCTTGGTCTTGAACTTGACCTCGGTGGCCTGCATGTAGTCGCCCGAGCCCTGCCAGCCCATCATGTCGTTCTCCCAGCGGTACGACTTGGCTTCGACGTCCCAGTCGATTCTCCACGGCTTGGTCTCCCAGAGGCCAGACTGCATGGCCGTCTTGGCGCGCTGGTAGATGCGGACCTGGCGCTGCGTCGAGAGCTCGGCGGGCGCGCCGGAGACGAGCTCGACCGGCGAGACCTCCTCGGTCTTCTCCCGGACGGGCACGTTGGTCGAGTTGAAGCGCACGGCCGCGCGGAGAGGCGCGGCGCGGCTGACAGCCGAAACTGTCCGGGGACAAACTCTGCTGAGCATCTGGCGGTCAGTTTGATCGGGAGCGGCGGGGCGGCCGGCGATTTGGGGGGAGCGGGACGGGCTGGTGAGGGAAACGCACGCGAGAGAGCGGCTGACGGCGTGTCGGTGGCCGCGGAGCGCCGGCCGGCTGACACGCGTGCGGCGGCAACTGCGGCTATGTGGCCGTCGTTATCGGAAGCGCACCCACACGGCTCCGGCTAGACACGCAGTGGCCGCCAGGATCGCGCACCATCAGCACGGCCCCGGCGTCGTCTGTGTCGCCCGGGCCGGTCGATCCGCTGTCGCCAGGCCGCCAGCCGCCGTCGCCGAGGCCATCTTGGCGACCGAGTCGAATCCTTCATAGCTGACACAATCGCGTCGCAATTCGGCGCATCGGCCGCTGGCGCGTCGCTGCATCGTCGCCCCCGTGTCCCACGTACCACCCTCGCTTTCGCTGCCGTCGTGCACACATACCTTGAGGTCCTTGGCAAGTGGTCTTGTTCAGTGTACCGTACTGAAAAAAAAGACGTAGTGCTGTTTTTTGGCTCTGCCTTACAAAATTTGGGAGGTTGTGGTTGGTCGAACGGTTCCGACGTAGCGGGCGCACATATGCGCCAACATGTGACGGAAAAGGCACAAGCTCGCAAGCGCGCGTCGCAAGCCGCTGATTCGGCCGTTCTCGATTTTCTCCGCTGGTTTTTTCCTCTTTTCCCTCCGTTGCAAACGAGTTTCGTCCATTCTACGATCAAACATCAACGTCCAACATGTCTTTCATCGCTAAGCGTTCGCTCTCGACTCTCATTCCCCCGAAGATCGCGTCGGCTGCTGTAAGTGATTGGAATTGTGCGGGTGGAGGATGGCGGCCGAAGGGATTGCGGCGGCAGCGGAGACTGCGGAAGCTCGGGTGGCCGGGTGCGCCAGAGGCCGGCTGCGGAGGCCGTGGCCGGCGGCAGCAGCGCCCGCCGCTGTCGTCGTCGCGGGTGCTGTGTCGCCGCCGCCGCCGCCGCCGAATTGCTCCAGCCGCCAGCTTGGATGCCATTGCAGTGCTGACGACCAGAACCTGGGCTCGACCCCCAACGCCAAGCGCCTGACCAACGTCGTCGGTTTCTACAAGGCCCTTCCCCGCGGTGCGGCCTCGCCCATCAAGCCCAAGGGCCCGATTGGCTGGTACAAGGCCAAGTACTTCGACGGCGAGAAGGCGTCGGGTGCTCCCCTGCTCCACGCCGTGCTTTCGATCCTGCTGGTAAGTGAACGGGCCGGCAGCGCTGACAACAGCTCGGATACTCGCTCGAGTACTACACTCACCTGCGCCACCACAAGGGCGGTGAGCACTAAGCTATGGGCTGTACAGTTTGAATACACTAGAATACTGTCTTAGAGATTGAGCGATGCAGCAGGCGAGCAAAGACGGACGAGGAGGTGCAGCGAGGAGCGCAGAGGCAGACGGGAAGCAGCTACGGGAACCGGAGCACGGAAGACGAGGGCAGGCCGAGTCGGCGAAGAAGCGGGCGCAGCCAGACGAGGACGTCGCCGGATGAGTCGCCGGCTCCTGACGACGCCTGACGCGTTCGCAGGATCGCTGCTGGCTGTGCGCACATTGTGCAGCGCACAACGCAGCCCGTTGCGCCGCCGGCCGGGTCTATGTATCGCTGGCCATGCCTACGCCGCACTTCTCCGCTCCTTTCTGTCCTGTACCTGCCGCGGCTACCTTCGACGGTCACGGTGCGAACGGCTGCACCCGCGGCCCACCGTCGCGCACAGCCTCACTCGCTGCCCACGGTCCGCTCCTGCTGCTGTCTTGCCTCAAAGTGCGCGCATCTAGTGCAGCGCGAGTTTCTCAACTCGTACGTAGTCCACGCTTCTGCGCGGAATCTCTGCTCTCTGCGTCCCCGCACCAGTCCCCTCGTACCAGGCGGCTCTCTACCGTAGTCCGCGCCAACGCCCGCACGTAGCTCGCAAAGTCGCCGCGGGGCTGTGGGCAAAATTTGCGGACCTAACCTTGGCTAAAATTGATGGGTCGATTTCATTTTGCCGAATCCAAGCTATTTTCAACAACGAACTACCCTTTTTTTTTCTGCTCGAAAAAAAAAACAGCAACAGACGGCACGCAAGCGATTCTTCGCATAACTTATCCGAGTTATCGTTGATCTAGTCAGACCCTACTTGGATCGCTCCTACCGGCTCTGTTCCAGGTCTACGCGCTATATTCCGGGAGATTTAGTGTGCATCGCCGCACGTCAACGATTGCTATATATTTTTGGTAGCTGGTAAGAAAAACTTTGCGAGCGCGTCTGCGTGGGCAGGCGGGCGGCGGCGGGCGCGCAGGGCCGGCAGGCGTCTGGGCGGACAGGCGCGCGGGCGGTTCGGGCGCGGGTTGGGGGTGGCGGGTCGCGGATGGCTGCAGGCGCGAATGCGGGCAGCAACGGCCACGACCGCGTCAGGCAGGCAGCGCGCGGCGGGACGGCCGGCACGGGCGGGGCCGGCGCGGGCTGCGCGGAGCGCAGCGGATGGGCGCCGTGCGGCCGCGCCGCGGATCCGGCACGGGCGGCGGGGATCGATCGAGCAGGCTGACAGACAGTATTATGGAAGTAAATGACTCGTTGGGGCCTAGCAATACATCCGAGACCGAGACGCCCAGCGATGCGACGACGTCCGCCGACCAGTCGGTGAAGAGAGACGAGCGGCCGGCAGGCGATGGCGTGCCGCCGGCCGTGCCGGCAGCCCAGGCGGCGGCCGGACCAGCGGACGCGCCCGCGCCCGAGTCTATAGACGGGCACGGGGCGGCGGCCGACGCGGCGGTCGCACCAGCCGCAACCGAGGCGCCGGCCGCTTCGAGCGAGAGCACAGACAGAGCCGACAAGGCCGCGGAGGCGGGCGAGGCCGCGACGGAGTCGGCGCCGCGGCCGGCGGCCGTCAAGAAGTCGTTCAAGCCGCAGTCGCTCAACGGCATGTTCCGGCAGCTGCAGGCGTCGGGCGCGCCCAAGGCGGCCGAGAAGCCGGCGGCGAGCTACATGTCGCCGGCGGCGTCGCAGCACTCGGGCGTGTCGTCGGTGCGAATGACGCCCAAGCTGACGACGTCGTCGGGCGCGTTCACACTGGCGCCGCTGAGGCGCGACACGTCCATGTCGCCACGGCCGGGCAGCGCGGCCACGTCGGCGTCGTCGGGCACGCCCAAGGGCCCGCCGACACCGGTGTGGAAGCAGAACGTGGCCGCGGCAAAGAAGGAGCTGTCGGAGGAGGAGCTCAAGAAGCTGGGGATCCACCTGACAGACAGCATTCTGCTGGACGAGCACAAGGACGGCAAGTGGGACGAGGACGACGATGACGACTGGGGCGACACGATCGAGTTTGCGGACGGAACGAAGGTCGTGCTGTCGCACGGCGACAGCCACGAGACCGCGCCGGAGACGAAGAAGGGGCCGGAGAAGGCCCGGGAGGCCAAGGCCGCCAAGACCGAGGGCAAGGCTGCGCCCAAGTCAGCTGCCAGGGTCGAGACAAGGCCGGAGCCGAGGGCAGGCGCGAAGACGGAGCCCAGGACGGAGCCCAGGGCCGAGCCGAAGGCGGCGCCCAAGACGGAGCCCCAGGCGGCTCCCCAGGCGGCGCCCCAGGCGGAGGCCAAGGCGGAAGCCAAGACCGAGGTCACGGCCGAGCCGAAGGCCGAGTCCAAGGCCGAGTCGACGGCCGAGCCCACGGTCGAGCCTGCGGCCGAGCCCACCGCCGAGCCCACCGCCGAGCCCAAGGTCGCGGCCAAGGACGAGTCCAAGCCGGACGCGGCCGAGCCCGACGCCGCCGACAAACCCAAGGCCCTGCCCAAGGCCGGCCTGGTCCTGCAGCGCACCGGCCGCGGCCGAAGGGACGACGACGACGACAGAGCCGACGCCAAAAAGCTGCAGTCGCAGCCCAAGCCGGTGGGCGCACCTGGCTCCAAGCCGCAATACGTGCCATCGCAGGCGCCCGTGCAGTCGCCGTGGGCGCCGATCCCGCAGGTGCCGCACGTGGACACGGCCGCCATCTTCTCGCAGCAGGCCGAGGCCGAGGCGCAGCGCGAGAAGGCCGCGCAGCGCCGCCAGATGCGCATGGGCCCGACATCGCTGCACCAGCTGCCGCTGTTCAAGGACCCCCTCAACGACCGGCTCGGCGACCGGTTCATGGACCGGTACGACGGCCCGCGCCGTTTCGGCGACCGCTACGGCGGCGACCGCTTCGGCGGCGGCGACCGCTACGGAGGCGGCGACCGATATGGAGGCGGTGACCGCTACGGCGGCGGCGATCGTTACGGCGGCGGCGACCGCTACGGCGGCGGCGACCGCTTCGAAGACCGGCCGCGCTTCGACGACCGGCCGCACTTTGAGCAGCGCCGGTTCGACGACCGGCCGCACTTTGAGCCACGCCGGTTCGACGACCGCCCGCCGGTGGACAACACGCCGGGCTCTTACTTTGAGCGGCACGGCCCGCCGCCGGACCTCGAGCGGCACGCGATAGTGACGCCGCGCGAGCGCAACCGCTCGGTCGAGTTTGACCGCGGCGCCGGCGCCGGCCAGTCGGCCGAGATCTTCAACGAGCGCAGCGGCCAGGTCGAGCCCGTGCGGCGCAAGTCGGTGTCGAGTGCCGAGCGGCGGTCGCGGTCGGCGACGCGCCGCGGCGACGATGTACATACCGAGGAGGCCAAGGAGGTCAAGGACGCCGAGGGCAAGCCGGAGGCCGAGGCCGACGGCGAGGCCAAGACCGACAGCGAGGCCAAGGCCAACGGTGAGGCCAAGGCCAACGGCGAGGCCGCGGCCGCCGGCGAGGACAAGCTCGAGGGCAAGCCTGAGGCCGAGTCCATCGGCGCCAAGCCAGATGCCGCCGTCAACGGCGACAAGGCTGCCGTCGCAGACACCGCCGCCCGCGCTGCCGAGCGCGCCGAGTCCACCAGCGTCTCCAGCGTCAGCCGTCGCCGGATGTCGGTTGGCCAGCAGTCGACTGTGTCGGTGGCGTCGTCGGTCAAGGACGAGGTCGAGTCGGCAGACGACGCGGCCAAGGCCAAGGTCGCCAAACAGGAGGCCATCATGCGCCAGTCGATCGAGAACGCGCGCAAGCGCAAGGAGGAGGAACAAAAGCGTGAGGCCGAGCGCCTGGAGGCACTCAAGAAGCGCGCGGCCGAGCTGGCCAAGACCGAGCCTGTCGACAAGGAAAAGGGACGCGAGAAGCGTCACGAACGGGGCGAGCGCGGTGGCCGCGAGCGCGAGCGGCCGAGCCGGGCCGAGCGCGCGGCGAAGAAGGCCGAGCGGGAGCGGGCCGAGAGAGAGGCCAAGGAGGCCGGAGCTGAGGGCGAGGCCAAGGCCGACAAGGCCGAGGCCAAGGCGGAGGTGAAGGCGGAGGCCAAGACGGAGGCCACGGCGGAGACCAAGGCGGAGACTACGGCCGACGTCAAGGTCGATGCCAAGGCCGACGTCGCGGAAGCCGAAGCAGCCGTCAAGACCGACGCCGCGGAGACCAAGGACGTCGCCAATGGCGTGTCTGAAGTCGCTGCCGACGCCCAGGCCAAGCCCGAGCCCAGCGAGACCACGCCCCAGCCGGCACAGGCCGGCGACGAGGTCGCGGCCCGGCCGGACGCGGCTCCCAAGGTCTCCGAGGCTCCCGCCGAGGCCACCGAGGCCGCCCAGGCCGTCTCCGACTCCCCAACCGACGCCAAGGAGGCGCCGGTGGGCGTCAAGGCCGACGCCAAAACCGAGTCCGCCGCCAAAGCCGAGCCCGACGCGCCCGTCGCCAACGGCGCCAAGAAGCCCAAGGCCAAAAAGGGCGAGCTCGGCAAGGGCCGGCGGCGCGCGTCGCTGACGTCGTCGGACAACGGCGTGATCGACGAAATGACGGCGGCCATCGACACGCTCGTCAACGAGTCGGCGCACGCCAAGGCCGCGTCGTCGCCATCGTCGCCCGTGTCCACCAAGGCCGCCGACAAGAGCGCCAGCGCAGTCTCCGGCACCGCCAGCTGGGACAACCACCGGGCCGCCGCCGGGCGGTCGGTGTCGTGGAACCACGAGGACGTGGTGCACTCGCAGAAGCACGTCACGCACATCGCCGCCCACGACAACGTCTGGGGCCCGATCGGGTCCAAGAGCCGGTACACGCCCATCGACGTGCACGCCGCGCCGCAGCCGGCGCCGCGGGCCGCGACCACCGAGCCGCGGTCAGGCTCGTCGGCGTGGGAGGGCAAGCACGCGTCCAAGTTCGCCGAGAACTGGCGGCGCGGGCTGGACGTGGCGCCCAAGGCGCGGTCGATCTCGCCCAACGTGTCGGCGTCGTCGGACCCCGGGCACGCGCCGCACGCGTCGCCGCAGAAGGCGTCGTCGGGCGTGTCGGACCTGTCGGGCGGGTCGTCGCCAAGCGCGACCACGCCCAACTCGCGCTCGATCTCGCGGTTCTTCCCGTCCGCGTTCAAGCTGGACGAGGACGGCAGCGGCCCGGCGATGCCGATGCCCAGCGTCAACATGGCCGGGGTGCTGTCCGGGCTGGCGCACGAGGACGAGCCGCGGCCCGCGGCGGCCGACGCGGCCGACGACGACGCCGTGTTCTCGCTCAACGACTCGCTGCTGCTCCCGCAGTCGGTGCGGTCGCTCTCGGACGAGGGCCCGGTCAACACGGTGCCCAAGGTGCACCTGCCGCCGCAGGACGAGCTGCCGCTGCGCGGCAAGGCCGCGCACGGCCAGCAGCAGGAGTCGCGGTTCTTCCTGCCCAACTACACGACGTCGGACGCGCCCAACCTGCTGTCGCTCAACGGGATCCGGTCGCCGTCGGGCGTGAACGCGATCGGCGTCGCCGGCGGGCCGCCGCGCGTGCACGGCTCGGCGATCGGCGTGCCCGGCGCGCGCGCCGCGCGCAACGCCAGCGGCGGCTCGGGCAACATGTCGCAGATCGCGCCGATCGGCCACGGCCCCATGGCGCGCATGCCGTCCATCGGGGCCATCGAGGCCGTGCAGTCGCGCATCGCCATGACGCTCGGCGTCCACGTCGACCACGACGGCAAGCTCTTCGCCGGCCTGGGCCAGGGCGAGCTGCAGCCGTCGCCGTTCCTGCTCCACAGCGCGTTCGACGCCGAGCCCGGCCGCCGCGCGCGCACGCCCGCCGACGGCGGCGCCCGCGCCCTCGTCACCACCACCGCCGCGTCGCTCGAGTTCGGCAAGACCCGGCGCGGCCAGCTGTGCGAGCAGAACGACATCACCGTGCGCATCCTGTCGTCGCCTACACTCTACAGTGGCATTGACACCAAGTCCGTCCACCGCTACGGCCCGCAGTCCTTCCGCGTCTCGCGCAAGGCCCCCGGCAACTTTGTGGGCGCCATCGCCTCCGCGGTCTCGTCTGCGTCTCCCGCCTCGAACCCGTTCAGCTCCCAGCGGCGCAACGGCGGCAGCAACGCCTACAAGATCATGCTGCCGGGCCTGGCCGAGCACCTCCTCGTGCCGGTCCCGTCCAAGGGCGCCCACGACTCGGGCCGCCGCGGCGGCAACTCGCACACCTCGCGCTCCTTCGAACACGGCCACGGCCGGCGCCGCACCAAGCCAGAGAGAGCCTAGGCCAACACAGCCCGAGATGGCTCTCCTGCGCACAGTATCACACAGCGTTCACAGCTCCGACCTACCTTGTTTTTATTTGTTCTCGGTCTGTCGACCCACACTCGCCCGCGCGCCAGCCTACAGTATATTTTGGCCGCGGGCCTGGTTGCCTGCATCGCAGGAGTATATAGACCGACAATTGATTGTTTATACAGAAGCACTGCTGCAGCTGCGGGGAGGGACCTGCGGCTATATGCCGCACGCGGTGCGGCTCACTGCCGGAGCTGCCCTTGACGGAGTCGCTGCCGGAGGCTCGCCCGATGTGTTACGCGCCTCCGGCGGCGACTCCGTCGAGGGTGGTTGCCCTGCGGGCAGGGTGGTGCGGTTATATGCCGCACATGGTGCGGCTCACTGCCGAAGGCAGCTACCCTCGACGGAGTCGCCGCCGGAGGCTCGCCCCCTGGAGTGATACGAGCCTCCGGCGGCGACTCCGTCGAGGGTGGCTGCCCTGCGGGCAGAGCGCGGCGGCTATATGCCGCACGCGGTGCGGCTCACTGCCGAAGGCGCCCCCCGACGGAGTCGCCGCGGGCGGGCAGTGAGCCGCACGCGGTGCGGCGTTACGCGCGCGCACGTGACAGCAAATTTTTTGCATGTCCCAGCGGATCTGATCTGACGGACCTACACACGATGAGCGAACCGACGGAAGCCCCGGCCGCGGCCGAAGGGCAGGCCAAGAAAAAGCGTCCCGGGTACAAGTACCGTGGCAAGAAGGCCAAGAAGGCGGTCGTGTCGGTGGCGCCGTCGGTGGTGTCGACCGCGACGGTGCTGGCCGGAGCGACGCAGCTGTCGTCCAACTGGGCGAAACTGCAGGCCGCCAAGACGCCGGCCGCCGAGGCCCGGCCGGCAAAGCGGGCCCGGCCCGGATCGGCCAAGGCCAAGCCCGCCAGCGTGACCAAGCACGGCCACAAGGACCTCGACAGCCTGCTCGAGTGGGCGGACGACAACGGGATCTCGATGGAGGACATGAAGGCGGCCTACGGCGACGATCTCGGCTTCCCCGGCGCGCACGCCCCCGAGACCGCCGACAGGACCAAGGCCAAGGTCCGCGGCAAGAAGATGGTCCGGCCGGTCGAGATCGACGAGTCCAAGGGCGAGATCGGCCGGTACGTCGCGCTCGACTGCGAGTTTGTCGGCGTCGGCCCCGAGGGCAAGGAGTCTGCGCTGGCCCGCGTCTCCATCGTCAACTTCCACGGCACGGTCGTGCTCGACTGCTTTGTGCGGCCCAAGGAGCGCGTCACCGACTGGCGCACCTGGGTCTCGGGCGTCCGCCCCGAGGACATGGCCGGCGCCCGCTCCTTCGAAGAGGTCCAGGCCGTGGTCTCGGACATCCTCAAGGACCGCGTCCTGGTCGGCCACGCCATCAACCACGATCTCAAGGCGCTCCAGGTCGCCCACCCGCGCAGCCAGATCCGCGACACGTCCAAGCACCCCGACTTCAAGAAGCTGTCCAAGGGCCGCACCCCCGGCCTCAAGCGGCTCGCCAAGGAGATCCTGGGCCAGGACATCCAGGGCGCCGAGCACTCGTCTGTCGAGGACGCCCGGGCCTGCATCCTGCTCTACCGCAAGTACAAAAACGACTTTGAGAAGCTCTCCCGCCAGAAGAGCTACAACGCCCCGGCCAAGGCCGCCGAGCCTGTCGGCTACCTCGGCTGATCATCTGCATGTACTGTACAATAGACACCTCGACGCACCTGCGAGTCCGCGACGCGCCTGCCCCGGCCGGTGCCGGCGGCCAGCCGCACGCCATGCGGCGCATACCCGCAGCCGATCCTCTGTAGCATCCTGCCCGCACGGCAGCTACCTCGACGAGCCGTAGCCTGAGGCTCGCCCAGCTGGAAGCCTACGAGCCTCCGGCGGCGACTCCGTCGGGGTGGCTGCCTTCGGCAGTGAGCCGCACCGCGTGCGGCATATAGCCGCCGTGCCCCTGCCCGCAGGGCAGCACCCTCTACGGAGTCGCCGCCGCCGGCTCGCCCACCGGTTTGCCTACGAGCCTCCGGCGGCGACTCCGTCGGGGGTAGCTGCCTTCGGCAGTGAGCCGCACCGCGTGCGGCATATAGCCGCTCCGGCCTGCCGCAGGGCAGCCACCCTCGACGAGTTCCCCCCCGGAGGCCGCCTGCGAGCGCCTGTGGAGCTGCTCTCGGAAGCCGTGGTGTGGGACATATAGCCGAGCGACTGGTGGTTCGCCGAGCCTAAGCGAGTGGTGATCTGCAGGGACAATAATACGCGCGCCGCATTTTGTGCGAACAGCCGAGAGATCTACTCGTCGCCGCCACTCTGGCCGGCCCCTGGCCGCTAGTCTCGCCCGGGGCCGCCTGGCTCGTGGACGTGCCGCTTGGCGGGCTGCTCGGCGAGCCGTTGGCGGACTGCTTCGGCGAGCGCCTGTGAGCCGCACGGCGTGCGGCATATAGCCGCACCGGCCCCCGCCCGGCCCGCGGTCGCCAGCTGCGGGCTGCACGTGCACCCGGGAGCTGGCCGCTGTCCTGAGCCGCACGAGCTGCGGCGCCCTGACTAACTGTGACTAAAGCGCAGCCCAATGAAAGCGGCCATGCTTTGTCATGCTTACTCCCAGTCCGGAGATCGTCACCTATAAAACCCCGGACCCATGCTGTCTTCAAGCCGAGCAATCGCACGAATCGCAGCCGACAGACTGCATCAGCCCCTCTGGAAACACCCCGCGATCGCACGAGCAGCCCGCCTCCAAGTGAGCTGCCCAAAATTGACGCCCAGGCGCCCGTTTAGTCTCAAAGCAAAGGTACGCGCCCCGCGGACGCGCTGACGCAGACAATGGCCGACAGCCCCCATCTCGGATATGCGTCGCTCGACGGCGAGTTCCGCCGCAAGCCGGTAAGTCGCCCGCAGGCGTGGCTGACCGCAGTCGGTGTTCCGCAACTGTATCTCGAGCGAGCCCGGATCGGAGTTCACGCCCGAGAAGGACCGGTACCACCTGTACATCTCGTGGGCGTGTCCCTGGGCGCACCGCACCGCGCTCGTGCGCGAGCTCAAGGGCCTCACGGACATCATCTCGCTCTCGGTGGTGGACTGGTACATGGGCGAGGGCGGCTGGCGGTTCAAGCCGGACACGCCCGGGGCCACGGACGACCCCGTCAACGGCGCCAGCTGGCTGAGCGACATCTACTTCAAGGTCAACCCCGACTACACCGGCCGGTACACGGTGCCGGTGCTCTGGGACAAGAAGACCAGCCAGATCGTCAACAACGAGTCGTCGGAGATCATCCGGATGTTCTACACGCAGTTCGACGACATCATCGAGCCGCAGTACCGCGGCATCAACTTCTACAAGCCCGCGGACCAGGCCAAGATCGACGAGGTCAACGAGTGGGTGTACGACACGATCAACAACGGCGTGTACAAGTCCGGGTTCGCGTCGCAGGAGGACGTGTACATCGCGCACGTCAAGAAGGTCTTTGAGTCGCTCGACCGCGTCGAGGCCATGCTCGCCAAGAGCAAGTACCTCCTCGGCGACGAGCTGACCGAGGCCGACATCCGGCTGTACCCCACGATCGTGCGGTTCGACCCGGTGTACGTGCAGCACTTCAAGTGCAACATCGGCATGATCCGCCACGACTACCCGCACATCCACGACTGGCTGCGCCACCTGTACTGGGACTACCCCGAGTTCAGCCGGACGACGAACTTCGACCACATCAAGTACCACTACACGCGCAGCCACAAGCAGATCAACCCGTTCTCGATCACGCCGTACGGGCCGCTGCCGAACATGGTGCCCAAGTCCAAGTAGTAATGAATTGTTAGGCCTCGCCGGCCAGAACCATGCCGCACATGAGCCAGAGGCCGTCGAGGGCGACCTGGGCGCTGCCCTTGCCCTTGGCGGGGTCGACGCCGATGTCGAGGAGGTCGCGGACCGAGACGAGCGCGGCCTCGTCGTCGCGGCGGTCGTCGCGGCGGTCGTCGCGGTCGCGGCGGGGCAGCAGCCGCTCGACAAAGAGCCGGGGCGACGGCGCGCGCGGCGGCGGGCTGGCGCAGGGGCTGCGCGGCCGCGGCGACGGCGAGCGCGAGCGCGCCGGGGCGTCGGGGCGCAGCAGGCGCTCGTCCGCGGCCGCGTCCACGCCGCGCATGGTCAGCAGCGCGTGCGGCCGCGCCCGCGCGAACGCGTCCGAGTTGATCCAGCCCGGCAGCTGGCTCAGCAGCGAGATGTTGTCGGGGCACGAGCCGAAGACGGCGAGGGTCTGCGTCAGCGCTCGCTCGGCCGAGACTCACCGTTCGGGCGCCGCCGTTGAGCGCCGCCGGCACCGACGCCAGGGCCTTCGTGGCCGCCACGTTCATGCAGCGCGCGACCTCGAACGACGGCACGAGCAGCAGGTCCTGCTCGGCGATGTAGTGCATCTGGCGGCTGCCGTGCTCGCGCACGTCCACGTCCGGCAGCCGCGCGCTGTCGTCCAGGCCGAGCACGATCGTGTGCTTCTTGGCGTGGAACGCGATGTGCAGCAGGTCCTGCAGCGACGGGTCCTGGTCGGCCGTGTCCAGCGGCACCGTCTCGAGGCGGTTGACGCGGTGCAGCACCGCGCGCGACGCGGGGATGCACTCGAAGAAGTCGCCGTCGGCCACGCACTTGGCCGCCACGGACGCGCGCACGCGCGCCAGCACGTCCGCGCGCCGCCGCGTGTACGGCTCGCCCACGGCGGCCGCCAGCACCTCGTCCACGCGCGCCACGAGCTCGTCCGCCAGCAGCCCGTCGATCGCCGCGTCGCCGGCGCCGCCCTCGTCGGCCACGCTGAACCGGTCCTCGAAGCACAGCCGGTACGCGCGCTGCGACACGCCAAAGTAGTCCCACGACACCATGTGCAGCACGTCGTGCGGGCTGCGCACCCCGCCCGAGTTCTCGTCGATCGCAAACACGGCCGCGCACTTGGTCTCGGGCGCCAGCTCCACCGCGGCCAGGTCCCAGCCCGCCGCGGCCAGGCACTGGCGCAGGAAGCAGTCCGGCACGTTGGCCACGCCGTCCGCGCCGGCCGGGCACAGCACGTCCGACACGCCGAACACGTACCGCACGCTCGCGCCCACGTCCGGCATCTCGGCCTGCAGGAACGCGGCCACCTTGTCGCGCAGCTTGCGCAGGAAGAACGTCATGTGCATCGCCGAGAACGGCCGCGCGCACACGTGGCGCGTCCGCGCCGGCGCCTGCTTGCTGTACGCCGCGCGCACGTTGCCGCCCCAGCCCACGACCTGGCCGGCCGCGTTCTCGTAGACCACGGGCGGCGCCGCGAAGCTGGCGGCCGCGTTCCAGTTGCGCAGCAGCACGATGCCCTCGGCGCGGTCGAACATGGCGCCGACGACGACCGCGGCGGCCGAGAGATAGACGCCGACGACGACCGCCGGCGGCGGCGCGGGCGGCGCGGGCGTGTTGGTGTCGATGGCCCGGATCAGGTCGCGCACGCTCTCGGTCCACATCGCGGGCCCGACGATGGACACGTTCTGGCGGCGGCACACCGGGCACCGCCCGGTCGACGCCAGCCAGCCGTCGATCCACGCGCGCGAGAAGGTGTGGCCGCACGAGACCGTGACCATGTCGGGCGCGGGCTCGTGGGCGAGCGGGCACGTGATCAGCGCGGCCAGCTCCTGCGCCACCCGCGCCCCCGGGAACGCCGCAGGGTCCATGCCCAATGACGTCGACGGCTTGCGCCGCAGGCCCGGCCCGGCCTGTGGCGGTGGCCACGGCGCCACAACGCTCGGGTCCGGCAGCACGTACAGCTTCTTCTGGATGTCCTCGGCCACGCGCGCGAACTGCATCCGCTTGAGCAGCTGCGCCGAGAACTTGAGCACGCGCACCTGCATCGGCGCAGGGTACGCCTCCGAGACGGACGCCCGCAGCACGTCCAGGAGGCCGAGCATGTAGGCCTCGCGGGCGCCGCGGGCCGACAGCCGGGTGCCGTCGACGACGTCGGTGGTGATGTCGCGCACGCGGAACGTCGGCGGCGTCTGCGCGCGCACGGTCTCGTCGAAGAGCTGGGTGCACGTGTCGAGGACGTGGGCGACCAGGGGCAGCTCGGGCGTGCGCGCGCACTCCTCGATCAGCAGCAGCCGCTCGATCCAGTCGGGCGCGATCGCGCCGGCGACGGCGCCGGCGACCTCGGCCACGACGCGCGCCTGCGTGAGCGTGCCGGCGCGGTCGAGCAGCCGCTGGACCAGCGTGGGCGCGGCGCGGGGCCGCGTGGCCATGACCAGCTCGCGCACAAACACCGTGGACTTGTCCTGGAGCCGGTACCGCGGCTCGAGCTCGGCCAGCCGGCTGTAGATGGCCACGCGCTGCGCCTTGTCGGGGTACGGCGCGATGTTGAGCAGGTGGCAGAGCGCGAGCGCCGAGTGCACGACCGCCAGATAGAGCTCGTCGAAGGGCTGGTCGCTGCGCCAGCGCCAGTGCGCGACGAGCGCGCGCACGAGCACGACGACCGTGGCGGGCTGCAGCAGCGTGGCCGCGCTGTCGGCGAGCTGCGCGCGCCGGACCGCCAGCACCCGCTGCACGTTCAGGATCGTCCGCACCTTGCGCAGCGCGGCCACGCTGCCGCCCACGGCCGGCCGCAGCACGGCGAGCGTGGCCGCGTCCGGCGCCACCAGCTGCGCGTCCGCGTCGGCCTCCAGCCCGCGCGCGCGCGCGTACGCGGCCGCCAGAATCGGCGCCAGCGCCTCCCGCGACGTTGCCCGCGTGGCCGCGGCCACCGCGGGGCCGATTGTGTGCACGGCCACCGCGGCCGGGTCCTCGAGCTCGACCTCGGCCGCGTCCTCGGCCGCGGGCGCGAGCCCGAGCCGGCCCAGGCGGTCCGCCAGCTCGGGCTCGTCGATCTGGACAGCTGCCGCCGCCGGCACCGCCACCGGCGCCCGCATCTCCGCGGCTCTCGGCGTGGCCGGCTCCGGTGCTGCCGGCGCGATCTCCGCCTCCGGCGTCTGCAGCTCTGCCGGCCGGTTCCGGGCCGTGGGCGTTGCTGGCGTCCACGCAAAGTACTCCGAGTCCGGCGAGTCTGCGACCGACGCCGGCGTGCGAGGCCGCCAGTCGCCCATCGCCGGCCACGCCATGGTCTCCTCGTCCGTGTCCTTTCGCTGCGGTCTCATCTTTGCCTGCTCCATGGTCCCGGAGCGCTGTATAAAAGACGGCGTCGGCTGCCAGCTTTGCGATACAGCGACGTTGGCTGGCGTCACGTGCAATCTATTTTCGTCGTGACCCGGTCGACCGTGGCAGTGCGGTCGCTTGGCGCACGGGCCTGTTCGCCCTCCGGCCTCTGGTCCGCGGCCACGCGGCCGCTGCCGCGGGCGCCGTTGTCGCCGTGCCGCTGCTCGGTCGCCGCCGGGTTGCACGGACGACGCGTCCGATCCCAGCGACGCGGGTCGCCATGGCAACGCGGCATATCCCAGCGGCAATTGAAACTTGGCACTCGCGTGCGCCCACTGCCAGCTGCGGGTAATGCCCGCCGCTAGCCCCACCGCACAGCCACCGCGTCTGCATGCGGCTGTGCACGCTGCGCCGCCCGGGGCTCTTGGGTGCCTGGGCGGCAGAGTGGCGCGGCTCTGCCGAGGGCACTACTGTCGACGGAGTCGCCGCCGGGCTCGTGGCAGCAGTGGGCGAGCCTCCGGCGGCGACTCCGTCGAGGGTGGCTGCCCTGCGGGCAGGCGGTGCGGCTATATGCCGCACGCGGTGCGGCTCACTGCCGAAGGCAGCGACCCTCGACGGAGTCGCCGCCGGAGGCTCGCCCGCGGCTCCCTACGAGCCTCCGGCGGCGACTCCGTCGAGGGTAGCTGCCTTCGGCAGATCCGCACCGATCCTGCCCGCAGGGCAGCCACCCTCGACGGAGTCGCCGCCGGAGGCTCACCCACTGCTGCCTGCGAACGTCCGGCGGCGACTCTGTCGGGGGAGCTGCCCTGCGACAGGGCAGGGTAAGGACGCCCGGCCCGCTGCTGTGTGGCTGGAGACGAGGCGCCGCCGCCGGTGGGGCTGGGGGCGGCTGGCTACGTGGCGGTCGCCGTGGCAACGGCACGTGGGGCGTCGCCATGGCAACGACCAGCACTCCGCGCCGCAGCGGCACGCCGCTGTTCGCTACGCTGTTCGCGGTCGGGTTCGCAACGCGGGGTCATGTCATCAAATCGTATTCTTGTACCGTACAATCATAAACCAAAACACCAGGCAGCCCGCCAATTAACTCACAGGTCGTAGAGCGGCTTCAGCGGAGCCACGTCGCGGCCCAGCACGTTCTTGCGCACCTTGTTGACCAGCTTCTGGTTCTGGTAGCACGCGTGCTTCGCGGTCGGAATCGCAAACACATGGTCGAGCTCCTCGAGGGTGAGGGCCTTGGTTTCGGGTACGAACCACAGGACCAGGAAGAAGCCGACCATGTTCCAGGCCGCGTACCAGCCAAAGGCGCCCTGGGCCGTGAAGGCCTTCTTGAGCGCCGGCCAGGTGATGGCGAGCACAAAGTTGAAGAACCAGGTGGTGGCGGTGGCGAACGACATGCCCAGGTCGCGGATGTAGAGCGGGAAGGCCTCGGCCGAGTAGGTGAACGGGACCGGGCCGGCGCCGGGCGAGTAGAAGATGCCAAAGATGTAGATGCCCAGGGCGACGCAGGCCGTGCGCGCGGTCTTGGCCGGGATGTAGAACGAGAAGCCGGTGAAGAGCAGGGCGAGGCACATGCACGGGAAGGTGACGAGCAGCAGGTTGCGGCGGCCGAAGGTGTCGATGGTGTAGATGGCCGGGATCGCAAAGAGGAAGTTGATGATGCCGAAGCCCATGGACGCCAGCAGCGCGGAGATGTCCGAGAAGCCGCCCTCGGAGAAGATGGTGGACGAGTAGTACGCAATGACGTTGACGCCGCAGAACTGCTGCATGAACATGACGATCCACGACGCCTGCGCCGCGTGGCGGTTGCGCGCGACCGTGAACATCTCCTTGAGCCGGCGCAGCGTGCCCACCTGCAGGTTGTTCTCCTCGATCAGCAGCACGTTCATGTAGAACTGGTCGCGCGCGGCCAGCAGCTTGTGCGTGCGCAGCGCGCACATGCTCTTGAACGCGTCCGCGTGGCGGTTCTTGCCCATGTACCAGCGCGGCGACTCCGGGCAGAAGTAGACCTGGGAGCACACGACGAGGGCGGGGAACATGGCCGAGGCCAGCATCAGCCGCCAGTTGAGGCCGGTGATGTTGTGCGTGTCCTTGACGTAGTAGAAGGCCACGTCGGCCACGTAGCCCAGCATGATGCCGAACGCGGTCCACATCTGCCACATCATCACGAGCGCGCCGCGCACGCCCGCCGGCGTCGACTCGGCCGCGTACACGGGGACCGTCGACGACTTGGCGCCGATGCCAAAGCCCAGGAAGAACCGGGCGATGAAGAGGTGCCACCACGTGTTGGTGCACGCCGACCAGATGCACGTCGCCATCGCAATGAAGCACGACCAGAAGATCGTGCCGCGCCGGCCGAGCAGCTTGTTCATCGGGTCCGAGATCCAGCAGCCCGCGAGCGCGCAGCACAGGTACGGGCCCGAGTTGACCAGGCCCACGATCCACGTGTCGTGGTCCGAGTCCGAGCCCACGCCGAAGTGCTTGGGGTAGAACAGGTTCGCGCCGTTGATCACCGTCTCGTCCATGCCCTGCACCGCGGCCGCCACCGAGCACAGCACGACGAGCGCGTACAGCTGCTTGCTCTGCGCCCACGGGTGCTTGCTCTCGTACTCGAGGATCGCGCGGTCGTCGTCGGTGAGGTCGACGAGCCCGGCTCCGAGCCGCGACGGGTCCTGCGCCGCCAGCGCGCCCTTGCGGAAGTACTCGACCTCCGCCTCGAGCCCGTGCTCCGCGCAGTAGTAGTCCGCCGCGTTCAGCAGCTCCTCCCGGCTGAGGCCCGACAGCGGGTTGTTGGCCTGCGCCGCCGACACCTTCCGGGGCTCGTGGCCCTTTTCGCCGACCGACGACGTCGACGTGGACTCGCGCCGGTTCTCGTGCTGCGTCGACGACGGGCCCTCCTTTCTCTTCTCGCTGATCATCTTGAATGCAGTGCCAATGTGCAAGGCCTCGGTATATATGTCTCTATCGGCGATCCGGAGGCAAAGCTTGATAGTGTTCGGAACCTTAATGGCAGCGACCGCGTGCCCTCTTATAGTCCACGGTCGAAGAAAGAAAACGGCAAGCTGGCTAGCGCACCCCGGCGATTGTCTGCGCAGACGGCCGTTTCCGGGGCGCGTCATACCGTCCCCGCCTTGCCGTCCGGGGTGACTTGAGCCGCGCTAGCGCTAGCCGATGGCCACCGATGGCCGAGAATTTGGCGAAGCTCCCGCTAGCGCCCACCCCGCCTCATCGCGCGTCGGCGCCCGCCGATCGCTCGGGGCGGCCGCGCGGGCTGGCGGAGCTACGTCGGCGGCGCGGCGGCGGAGCCGCGGCCGGGTGTGCGCTGGGCGGCCGCTGCGGCCGCGGCGGCCGCAGCGGCAGCCGCGCCGCGGTCCGAGACCGCCGGGGGCCGCCTGACAGCCGCGCACGGCCAGCGCAATCGCGCGGAGGCAACCGCGCCCACGCGCGGACGTCGCCGAGCCGAGCCAGCGGCCGGCCAGGCACCGTACCCGGCTATCTTCCCCCCGCCGGCGGGCTCCACCTGCGGCCCCGGGCGCGCACGCGCGCCAGCTTCGCCCCTGCGGCCGTGCCGCCGGGTCACGTCAGGGCGCTTCGCGCGCAGGGCGCGGCCGCCGCGTAGGCGGCCGCCGGCCGAGTTGCGAAGTCGTTTAGAGTTTGCAAATTCGCCAACTGTGGAATTAAGAAAATCCGGGGATAGGCGCTAAACCGTAACAGGCCGGGTGGGCGGGGCCCATGGGGCAAGGCGTGCGCTCTGCGTCGGCGCTAGTCTGCACAATGAAATCAAATATCGGCGCTAGCGGCGGGTGCAGTAGCTTTCGTCATAGCGACTGTCCGAGCAACCCAGCCGCAGTCCGGTAACAGTAGCGCGATGACGTCGGCTCCGAGCGAGGAAACCGGCCGCGCTGGCACGAGCAGGGCGGTCGACAGGAGCCGCGGGGCCGCCGAGCCGACGAGCCCCGGGTCCGCCGAGCCACGGGCCAACGGCAGCGGCGCCCAGTAAGGGCCCGGCGGCGGCTGGAGTCGCCCAGGCCGGCCCCGCGCCCTCGCGCGACCAGTAGCCCTCGATCCTCGGGCCGACTGCGCCGGCCTGTGCAGCTCCGTTGCTTGTCTCGTGTAACCCGCAGCGCGCTAGGCCACCTGCCGATCGGGAGCGTCTGCTCCCTACTGATCGCGGCTAGCGCCGCCGCGCCAGCGCCGTGCGTCGGCCGCAGGCCATCACGGCCGCGCTAGCTGAGCCGGGAAATTACCGTAACGCTCGCGCTCGGGGACCGTCCGGCGCAGGGCGCTGTCGATCGGACGACCGGCGGCCCTGCGACAGGCCCTGCGACAGGCCCTGCGGCACGCCCTGCGGCACGGCCGCGGCCTCGCCGCGGTCCCACGAACACCCGCGCGGCACGTCCCGCCCTGGCGACGGCCAGGGCCACGCACGCGGCGGGCTTCGGTCGGCCCGGCGGCGCGCGGCCGCAGCCCGGAGCCGCCAAGCCCCGCCAACGCAGGCCCGCTACCGCCGCAAGCGCCGGGTGGCAAGCTCGAACCATTGTGCAGCGTCGCGCGAGCACGACTGCCGGATTTCGCAGCGTAGTTCCGCACCAGCGTCTCGCAGGCCGTCCCACTCGTTCGAACCCGGGGCCGTGACACAGCGGGGTCGCGGGGCAGCCGTGCCTGAGCCGATCGTCGGTGGGCGGTGACGTCAGCGCGTCAGCTGGACGGCGCGTGCCCGGCCCGGGTAAGTCCAGGCGAGGGTAACTCCGCGGCAGCTCCCAGCCGGGTAACTCTTGCACCTATCACGTGTCCGCAATTTTTTCTGCACCGGACCCAGCAGAATGCGCGGCACAGGCTCTGATCGCGCCCTCGTGGCGCTCTGCGCGCGTGCGTGGCGGCCGGCGGGCCCCGGCCGGGCTGCCCTGGCCCGCGCCAGCGTGTCCCGGACGCTCTGGCCCCCCCGCGCGCCCGCCGCCGCCGGCGCTCTGCGCCTTCTCTCCAGCGAACGCGGACCGCACCGGCCGACCGCCGGCGTCATCGACATCACACCGCCCGGCACGGTCCTCGGCAGCGCCGGCGACGACGGCGCCGGCTACGCCGCGCTCGAGGACGCCGGCCTGCTCAAGAAAGTGCCAGTCAAGCTGCGCGAGACCGTTCTGGGCGTCCTTCGCAAGGTCGCCCTCCTGCCGCCCGGCTCGGTCCTCGGCAAGGCCAAGAGCCGGGCCAGCCTCCGCGCGACATCCAAGTACCGGTCGGCAGCCAACGAGAAGCGATTGCGCGACGTGCTCGAGTACATCGTCAGCCGGAAGTTCAAGTACACGGCCGACCCGGCCGTGGTCAAGCACATCATCGGCGGCGACTACGAGGGCGGCCCGGCGGCCGCAATCCCTCACACGCGCGAGATGCTCGAGCGCCTGCGCACCCAGTACGGCCTGCCGGACCGCTGGGCGTTCTACCTGACGTCCGAGACCCTCCGGCTGGAGATGTTGCTGCTCGAGCCGGCCGACGATCGGTACGTCTTGTTCATCTACGAGCTGGCCGGGCGCAGCAGCAGCAGCAGCGACAAACTGCAGCAGCTGTACCAGGTCCTGCGCGGCGTGCGGCACGCATTGCGGCACCAATTCACCGGCGATGTCGAAGCTCTGCTGGCCGAACTGCGAACGCACGAAACGGCCGCGGTCGACAACATGGCCGCGGACGCCCTCCTGCTCGAGTCTGCCCGGCCCGCCGTGTACCTGGAGGACCCGCGGACGGTGCTGTGGGGTCCTGGCAGCTACAACGCGGCGCACGGCCGCGGCGCGGCCGGGTTTGTGCCCGAAAAGACCTACGCAGCCTTCATGGACGCGTTCATCAAGATGCGCCAGCCGGCGGCCGCGTTTGGCGTCATGGACGACATGCGCGAGGACGGCAACACGCTGTCGGTGACGCTGTGGAACCGTGTGCTCAACGCGGCGACGCTGGTTCGGCCCGTCATGGACGAAGGTGTGACCGTGCCGGACCACCTGCGCGGCAATTTCGACAAGCGGCGGTACCGCGCACACCTGCATCAGCGGTACATTGGCGAGCTGGTCGACACGGTCTACGGCCTGATGCGCGAATCCGGCGTGGCGCCGGACGAGACCACGGTGGCGACGCTCATCAACGGCTATTTTGCCGCCGGCCGGACCGACGCCGCTCTGGACCTTCTCTTTGACGTGTGCGAGCGCCGCACACGCCCGGACTCGCCGCTTGACGGCGTTCCGGCCGGCACGGTCGCGCCGACGGTGGTCATGTTCAACACCGCGTTCAAGCATCTGCTGCGGGCGTCGCGGCCGGCGCAATCGCCGAGCAAGCTGCTGGCCTACATGCGCGACCGCGCTGGTCTGGAGGCCGACCTGGTGACATGCAACACGTTCCTGGCTGCGTACGCGTTCCGACGGGACTTCGCCGAGGCCCAGCGGCTGCTCGGGTACATGTCTCGGAACGGCATCCGGCCGGACGTGGCCACCTACGTCTCGGTCCTGGATGCGCTGTTCAAGGTCGTCGGATCGGGGCCGTCGCGGACGCCGTACTCGGCGCCGGCAGACGACCGCCTGCAGGGCCAGGTGAACGACATTCTGGTCGAGATGCAGGCCCAGGGCATCGAGCTCAACAGCACAGCCTACAACGCGCTCATGGACGGCCTGGCCAAGTCGCCCACGGGCGTGCCGCTCGCGGCACTGCACAAGATCTACGCGGCCATGCGCGAGCGCGGCGTGGAGCCCACCGTGGCCACATACTCGATCCTGCTCAACGCCGAGCTGGATGCGGCCGGCGACGACAACACCAGCATGGCCAACGCGGCCGTGCTGTTTGACATGATCCGGCCGGCAGACCTGACCGTGCCGCTGTTCAATCAGATGGTGCGTGGCCTGTGCCGACGGGGCCATGTGGAGGCCGCGGTCGAATACTTTGACCGGCTGGTGGAGCTGGCGGCAACAGGGTCGGCGGACGCGCGCACGCCGCTGGCGCCGAACTACTACACTTACTACTTCATCATCGACGAGGCGAACATGCTGTCGGACCAGCAGCAGCTGTCGCAGCGCGCGTTTGAGGCCGTGGCGCGCGTGGTCGACCACCTGCACGCACACCTGCCGCGGGACCTGTGGTCGTCACGCCTGGCGGAGGCCGTCCGGCGGTTCAGCACGCGCGCGCGGTGAAGCGCGCTGGTGCGCGGCGGCTGCGGCTACATGCGGCGGCTATATGGCGGCTATATGGCGTGGCTGTATTGCGGCTAAATGCGGCCGGCGGAGCGCCGCACGGCGTGCGGCTGTATGCATCCCCGCCGCACCCCTGACCTGTCACGACGCCACCGGGCTCGTGCGGCGCCGCACAGCGTGCGGCGCATTGTACATACTTAATGTCCTAGAACACACTCGCGGAGCCACCATTCGTGCAGTCGCGTGTCCGCCGTCAGCTCCGGGTGGAAGCTCGTGCCAAACACGCTGCCCTGGCGCACGGCCACGATCACGCGCTCGCCGCGGTCCGCGCGCTCCAGCGAGCACAGGACCTCGACCGGCGGCCGCGTCGTCTCGGCCGCGCCCACCAGCGTCGCCAGCTCGGCCGCCGTCGGCGCCGCCACCATCTCGCCCGTCGCCGGCGGGACGTCGCCGGCCAGAAGGCACTCGACCACCGGCGCCCGGATAAACACGCCCTCGAACGTGTCGGCGTCCCCGTAGGTCGTGGGCGCGCCCAGGAACGGCATCTCCAGTGGCGCTGAGAACGACTCGGTCTGGCGGCCAAAGTGGTTGCGGTGCACGCGCACGTCCAGGCCGCCGACCAGGTCCTGCGCGCCGCGCTGCGTCTTGGTCGCCTCGTCCGCCAGCAGGATCATGCCCGCACACGTGCCCCACACGGGCTTGCGGTCGATCCGCACGAACTTGCGCAGCGGGTCCAGCAGCCCCGTCCGCGCCGCGATCAGGCTGATGGCCGTGCTCTCGCCGCCTGCCGTCAGCGCCCGCGCGCCCGCCACCTACCTGGAATCACAAGCGCGTCGCACCGCGCCAGCTCCTCCGCCGTCCGCACCTCCACCACGTCCACCCGGCCCGGCCGCTGCTTGGCCGCGCCCTTGGCCGCCGCCTTGAGGTGCTTGACGTGCTCGGCAAACGCGCCCTGCAGCGCCAGCACGCCCACCGTGGTTGATCCGGTCACTGCCATCGTCTGTTCACGCTCGTCCACGTCGTCGCAAGTCGTCGCCCGTCGTCCGGCCTGGTCCGCGGTCGCTGGCGTGGTCGCGGGGTTCGTAACTGTCGGCCGCCAGAAAATTTTCGGCAACTTTATCGGCCACGCCCGACTGACTCATCCCATCAACCATCCGCCGCCGTGCCATCGACTGGACGGCTAGCGTGCACGGGCGACGGCGGACAGACCGACGACAACGCGTGCGCAGACCGACGGCGCACCGGACCGAGTGGCGACGCGGATCGATCAGCCTTGTGGCGGTCGAACGACTTGCCCCCGTCCAGCGGCCCTGGCCCGCCAGCTCTGATGGCTTCAACGGACGCCAACGCAACCTCGCCCGCGGCCGACCGGCCGCCGGCGCCTGCGGACGACCGGCCGCCGGCCGACGACGACTACCGCGAGTCAGACGACGACGACTTTGACCCCGACGCGCCGTCGGACGCGTCCGGGTCAGACGCCAGCGACGACGACGAGCCGCCGCGGAAGCGCCGCCGCGACTCAGCGTCGGCCTCTGGCGACGAGCACACTGTGGCGAGCGCATCGACCCGGGTCGTGGCCGGCGACCCGGATCGGATCCTGACCCGTGCCCAGCGCGCGGCCGGCGAGGGCGCGAAGCGGCCCAAGGCCCACGGCCGCGCCACTATCGACGCCGATGCGTTGTTTGCGTCGATGCGCGCCGACAGCGCCGTGCGGCCGGCGGCGGCCGCGGCAGACGACTACGTGACCATCAAGCGCACGTACGAGTTCGCCAAGCAGCTGGTGACCGAGGAGAAGCGCGTGCCGCGGGACTCGGCCGAGGCCCGCGAGTACCTGGCGGCGCAGGCGCAGGGCGGCGCGGGTGCGACCGACCCGGCGGCGGTCGACCCGCCGGCCGACCCGGGTGCCACCGCCGCGCCGGGTGCGGCCGACCCGGCCGGCCACGGCGGACCCGGTCCGGACCCCCGTCCGGACCGGCTCACCGCGACCGCGTCCGCGTCCGTCTCACGTGCCGGCTCAGCCTCGGCCTCAGCCTCGGTCTCCGGCAACACCAGCCCCAGCGGCCACGCCTCTGCCCAGGCCTCCGCCCAGGCCTCCGCCGCGTCCGGCTCGGCCACCGCCACCGCCTCGGCCACCGCCTCGGCCCCCCGCGGCCCGCCTCGCCGCAAAAAGTCTTCCCTTGACGCGCTGGCAGCCAAGGGCAAGCCCACCAAGCTCAACACGCTCGAAAAGTCCAAGATGGACTGGGACTCGTTCGTCCGCCAGGAAGGCATCGGCGACGACCTCAACAAGTTCAACAAGGACGGATACCTGCACAAGCAGGACTTTCTCTCGCGCGTCGCCGAGCGTCGCGACCGCGATTACAAGGACGCCCAGAAGCGGATGTAGAATAGATGCATTTATGTACAGATCACGCGCTCGCCCGGCGAATCACGCCGGCGACGACCACGCACCCGCCCAGCACGTGCCGCACGAGCGTCGTGCCTGCCAGGCTGCCGGCCAGAAACACGTCCGGCGCGGCCTCGAGGCCGTAGGTCGCCTCGGCCCGCGGCCCGCGGCCGCGCGCGCGCGCAGCCACGCCGGCGGCAAACGTCTCCTTGGTCGCCCAGATCTGGTCCGGTGTGCAGCCGAGCTCGGTCCGCAGGTCTGCGGACAGGTACGAGATGATGCCGATGCGCCCCACAAACGACTTGAGCTCGTCGACCGACCGCCGCAGAACCGCGTCGCCGGCGGCCACGTCGACCGAGTCGGCGGTTGCTGCCACCACGCGGCCGTTGGCGATGCCCTCGTACCGGCCAGCCAGCGCGGCCACGTGCGCTCCGAACTCGGTCGTCACGTCCGCCGGCGGCACCGGCCGGCCGGCCGCGGCCAGCCGCATTAGCCGGTACAGGCTGGCGTACTCCGGGTACGCCTCCCGATGGCACGAGCGCAGCGGCGACGGCCGCACGTGCGGGTCCCACTTGTAGACATGCACGATGCGCTGGTCTGGCGGCGCGACCAGGATCGCGTCCGCCGCCGAGAAGCCCGACCCGATCACGAGCGCGGTCTTGGCCGGGCCCGGAGGCCGCAGCAGCAGCGGCGCCAGCACCGGGTCCGGCGGGATCTGGTGCGAGTACACGCCCGTGGCCAGCACGACCCGGTCCGCGAAGACGACGGCGACGCGCTCGGTGTCGTGTGCCTGCACCACGGCCGAGAAACGGCGCTTGCCGGCGCCAGAGCTCCGCCGCAGCGACAGCACCGTGTGATGCGTGTAGAGCCGGTCGGCCACGCCGACGTGCCGCGCGTACGCGGAGTAGTACTCGGCCACGTCCGACCGCAGAGGCCGCAGATACTCCGGCAACGGCTGGCCGTACTTTGTCTCGTAGAACGCCTCAAAGGTGTAGCCCGGCAGCGACAGCATCTCGGCGTAGCTGAGCGTGCGCACACTCACGTCGGCGTCCGACCACTGCCCGCCCGGCGCGAAGCTCGTGCCGACGACGATGTGGTCGACTGCGGCCGCTGGCTCGGCCCGCCACCGCACGCGGGTCTTGGTGCGGGCCCCACGCACGTCGTGGTCGATGCCCGGCGCCACCAGCTCGTCAACAAACGAGCTCACGGTGGCGGCGACGGCCGAGCCCAGCACACGGTTGCCGGACGTCAGGTGCTCGGCCAGGTCCGCGTTGTCCAGCAGCGCGTCGTCCAGTCGGCCGCTGCCGAGCAGACCGTCCAGGAGCGTGTCCGGATGGGGCCCGCCAGGACCGTCGCGCCGGTACTCGGGGACGTGTCCCGAGAGCAGATACGACAGGAACAGCGCTGCCGGGCCGTTTCCGACCACGAGCGTGCCCACAGACTCTGGCAGATCGTGGCGAGGGAGCTTGGTCTGCGTCAGCGCGGTTCTTTGCCGGACGTACCTTGATTCTGGTCGTTTCGGGTCCGGACCCGGGTCCGGGTCCGGGGCCCATGTCGGCGCTATGGTCCGAGCGGGGCGATACCGACGGCATGTCCGCGTCCGCCGTCTAGCCTTCGTCCGAGCAGGCACACCGGTCGCTGGGCGGTGGAGCGCGGTCGATGTCCCAGTCACGTGCGCACCGGCGTCGCGCGCTGGTGCGCGTGTGCCACATCTGGCGCGCGCTGTGGCGCAGCCCAAAACCGCGCCGCGCTCGCGTCCCAGCTCCATGGCCGACACCGACGCGGCCACGGACAAGCCGGACGGCAGCCCGCCCACGTTCCCGACCAAGACGCTGGCGCGCATCTTCACCGAGCACTTTCAGCATGCCGACACCCGCCTGAACGCAGCCACCCTGGACGCGTCCGCCGAGTACCTGCGGATCTTCACGCGCGAGGCCATCTGGCGGTCTGAGCGCGCGCGCCAGGACGCGGCGGGCGCGGACGGCGCGCGCAAGCGCATGCTCGAGGTCGACGACCTCGAGAAGATTGCGGGCACACTGGTGCTCGACTTTTGAGCCGCACGGCGTGCGGCGCATGTATTTATAATCTATCTTACACACTTCCTGGGCCGGTGTGGGCCGGTGGGCCCGGCCGGCGGCTCGTGAGCCGCTGACGGCGACTGCCGAGAGGATGCGCCCGGCCGGAAGCCGGACGATGTGCGTGCGGCTGTCCGCGGGGTGTGACCCGACGGGCGCCGGCAGAGCGCTCCCGCCGCACGATGAGGTCTGCAGCCGCACAGTGTGCGGCTCATGGGGCGCACGGCCGCCTCCGCCAGGGGTCTGGCAGCCGCACAGTGTGCGGCTTGTGAGCCGCACGTCGTGCGGCTGGCGGCCCCCGCACCCTGCCGCGGGCTCGCTCGCTGAACAGTACTTTTATTGGCTACTTGTCCTCCTCGCGCTTGCGCTTGGCGCCGGCAGGCGCGTCGACGGCGTCCGCGGCCTCGGCAGCCGCGCCCACGACCTTCCGGCGCTCCTCAACGGCCTTCGCCAGGTTGTCCAGCACCTCGACAGTGGTCTCCCACGAGATGCAGGCGTCCGTCACGGACTTGCCGTACTCCAGCGTGGCCGGGCCCTCCTTGGGGATGTCCTGGCGGCCCTCAACAATGAAGCTCTCGACCATGACGCCGAGGATGCCGGTCTCGCCCGCGCGCAGCTGGGCGGCAACGGCCTCGGCGACCTTGGGCTGGTTGCGGTAGTCCTTGGACGAGTTGCCGTGCGAGCAGTCAATCATGACGCGCGGGCCACGGCGCTTGCGCGTCTCGGTCTCGGCGTCCGAGAAGAGCTTGCTCGAGGTGATCTTCTGCTTGGCCTGCTGGACGCTCTTGGCGTCAAAGTTGGTGCCGTTCTTGCCGCCGCGCAGGATGACGAACGTGTCGTGGTTGCCCGCGGTGCCGACGATGGCGACGACACCGGGCTTGGTCACCGACAGGAAGTGGTGCGGGTTGGACGAGGCGCGCATGGCGTCGATCGCCACGTCGACCAGGCCGTCGGTGCCGTTCTTGAACCCGACCGGGAACGACAGCCCCGAGGCCAGCTCGCGGTGCAGCTGCGACTCGGTCGTGCGCGCGCCGATCGCGCCGACCGAGAACAGGTCGGCCAGGAACTGCGGCGAGATCGTGTCCAGCATCTCGCCGGCAATGGGCACCTTCTCGGTGAGCTTGACAAAGAGCTCGCGGGCGATCTTCAGGCCCTTGTTGATCTCGAACGAGCCGTCCATGTTGGGGTCGTTGATCAGGCCCTTCCAGCCAACGGTCGTGCGCGGCTTCTCGAGGTACGCGCGCATGACGATCAGCAGCTTGTCCTTGTGCTTCTCGACCAGGGGGACGAGCCGGTCGGCGTAGTCGAGCGCGGCCTCGGGGCTGTGGATCGAGCAGGGGCCGACGACGACCAGCAGCCGGTCGTCGTTGCCGTCGAGGATCTGGATCGTGTCCTCGCGCCCGCGAAAGACGATCTCCTTAGACCGCTCGGTCTGGCGGAACTCGTGCTGGAGCAGGTCCGGCGGCGTGAGCGGGTTGTAGCCGCGAACTGGAGTCAGCGGGCACGCGGAGAGACTTACTCCGCCAGTCCTCGGACCGCTCGCGGTTTCCCAGGTGATTGCTTTCGATGAACATCTGGCGGTCAGCAAGCCCGACGCCGCACGCCGCGCGGCCGGCGACCCGGCCGACGCCCCGCCGGCCGCCTGACCCGTGCCGGCTGCGCCGCGCGGTCCGCCCGGACCCGACCCGGACCCGGCCAGCCGCGGCCGCACGCCTGAGCCGCACGCGTCCGGCCAGATCCGGCGGCCCCAGGCGGGCCCGCGGTTTCCGCTCCGGCCCAGCGTTCACCCGCGTAGCCACTTACCGGCATTGTGTTTATGCGTGCGCCGGATATATCCTTAAGCGCCCGTGTCTGCGTGTGAAGTGAGGGAGAAAAGAATTTTCGTCGCCGGCTGGCAGATCCCGAGGCGGCGAGACAAGGATGCGTCATACAACGTTGCCATGGAAACCGCAGCACGTGCCCCGTTGTTACCCGGGCACCCAACGGCGTCCGTTGCCCTGGCAACGCTCATTGTTTATCGCGCGCGCCGCACGTTGCGCCGCACGCTCTATCAAACATTCACGCGCTTGCCGCCGCCTCTCGCCCAGATCGACGGCCGCCGCCGCCATGGACTTCTCCGACACGATCACGCACGACGACATCAGCCCGCGTCCTCTCGGTGCCACCGCGCCCGTCGTCGCTCCATCCGGCCGGTTCCTGGCGTCCGTCGCGCAGCTGCCCGCGCCTGAGCCGCCGGCCGGACCAGCCGGCATCGCCGCCGCGACCAGCAAACCGGCCCGTGGCCGCGTGGTGCTGCTCGTGCGGTCCACGCGGTCGCTGGCACTCAAGTTCCAGCTCGATCTCGACGCGAGCTGCCGCGGCCGGCCCCCGGTCTGGTACGTTGGCGGCCAGGACCCGGAAGACTCGGTGCCGCGGCTGCTTGTGGCCGGCACCGACGCCGTCCACGTCTTTGATCTGGACGAGCTCGGCGAGGAAGGCGGCCGCGACCGTGCGCCCGGCCACGTCGTGGTCGAGCAGAAGAACTGGGGCCCCAACGTGCCGATCGAGGCCGCGCAATGGGGCACGACGCCGAACGTGATCGTCCTCCTGTCGGCCTTTGAGATTGCTGCAGCAGTCTGGTCACTGCCGACGCGGCAGTCGGTCGAGATCTTCAACGTGCGGGCGCTGTCGCTGCGGCCGTCGCGGTCCGGCGCCCGCCATCTGACTGTGGTCACACGGCCCGTCTCGCAGGACTACATGACCGTGCTGGACGGCAACGCGCAGCCCGTGGTGTCATTCCCACTGCGCACGATCCGCGACCTGGCCGGCCACGCGTGGTCGCCGGACGGCCGCTGGCTGGCGTGCTACGACATGGCGCTGGAGCTCAGAGTGGCCATTTACACGGCCACCGGGACGCTTTATCGGACATACACGGCGCCGGGTGACAGCCTGGGTGCGTCCGCGCTGGCGTGGTCGCCGTCGGGCAACCTGCTGGCCGTCGCCGGTCTCGGCCGCGACGTTTTGTGCCTGAATACGACGACATTCCGGCCGGCCATGGTCCTCGGCCACCGGGCGGTGCTGGCCCAGAACACGGACCAGGTCTTTGTCGAGCAGGACTCGGCCCAGACGCGGTGTAAGTGTGCGCACGGCGGCCGCGCTGACGGCAGTCAAACGGGCGTTTGCGGCGGTGCCGCTGGCGGCCCACAAGCCCGACCAGGCCGGGTTCACGCTCGCGTTTTCGCCGGACGGCGCGTACCTGGCGACGACGTGCCGGCTGCACCCGACCACGCTGTGGATCTGGGCGCTCGAGGCCGGCGCCGTGCCGCTGCTGGCGGCCAACGTCGTCTTCCTCCAGCCCGTCCAGGCCGTCAAGTGGTGTCCGCAGCGGTCGGCGCTGCTCCTCGCCGTCTGCGGCCAGCGCGGCGACCGTTCGGACGCGGTCTACGTGTGGAACTCGGCGTGGCGGCTGCCCGCGCGGCTGGCCGTGCCGGTCGAGGCCGGCGCGCTCGACAGCGTCGCCGGCGCCGGCTGGGTGCACACGGGGCCGCCGGCCGGCGCGGACGACTCCCTCGAGGCCATGCTCCGGGTCGTCGTCAGCGCGCCCCGCGGCGCCCTCGTCGTCGGCTACCTCGACGACAGCGACGAGGCCGAGCCCGTCGACGACGACGAGCGCGTCCGGCGGCTGATCGAGGGCGCCGAGCAGCGCGACTGGGCCGACAACGTGACGCAGGCCGACGACGACCTCGACGACACGTTCGCCATGGCGCGGCGGCAGGTGGTCGCGTAAGCGTGTATTGGCTAGCACTAATCCGCGGGCTACAAGAACCCGGTGTCCTGCAGCATTCTAGAGATCTTCTCGTCGTCGCGCTCGCGCGGCTCCATGTTGAGTGAGAGGTCGTACATCTCGTCGATGGCCGGCGCGCGCGCAAAGCTCTGCTGGATGAACGTCTGCAGCTCGGGCACGAGCTTGAGCGCGTACGGCACGGACTGGTACTGCTGGATGGCGCGGATCACGGCCGCGGACTTTGTCCGCTTGGAGAAGTTGATCATGTTCGGCTGGTCGACGACCATGTCGGTGTTGCCGTCCTCGATGAAGGTCAGGTCGGTCAGGTACACGCCGAAGAAGGGCACGCACGGCGGGTTGACGAACTTGAGCATGTCGCGGTAGTCGCGGAAGTTGCGCGACGAGTTCATGAGCGCGTTGAGGTTGTCGAGGATGGTGTGGAAGCGCTGGGGCACGTTCTCCCAGGTGCGGCGCAGCCGGTGGATGGTCGACGAGAACAGCGCCGAGATGATGGACGTCATCGACGAGAAGTTGTTGAGCTGCCGGCAGTTCTCGGCGACCATGATGAAGTGCTTGATCACGTTGACGCGCTTCTTCATGTCGGCCTGGGTCAGGATCGAGTACGCGACCCAGTTGGTGAGCTGGTTCGAGCTGCGGATGAGCGACTTGATGTGCTCGGCCGAGCGCGTGCCCTTGCCGTCGTTCCACGCGCGGTTGAGGCACTCGAGGTGCTTGATGCGGCCGTACAGCTTGGACTCGAGCAGCGTCAGCTGGCGGGCGATCTCGAGCGCGTCGATGTACGTGAACTTGATCTTCTTCATGTTCTTGGGCAGGATCGGCGGCGGCACCTGGCCGGCCGCGGACTGGATCACGCGCCGGGAGACGTCCTGGCCCTGGAGGCGCTGGTCGATCATGCTGAGGAGCGTGTCGCAGCCGGGGAAGCCCTGCTGGGAGATCTGGAAGATGAAGACGTTGATGGACTCGAGCAGCTGGTGGAGCGACGCCTTGTCGCCCATCTCGTCCTGGATGTCGAGCCAGTACTGCTCGAGCCACGTCTTGAGGACGTTGAACACGCGCAGCCGGATGGGGACCTGCTTGCGCTCGACCCAGAGCTCGAACTGGTGGACCTCGAGGCCGTCCGGCGGCTGGATCGTGAAGCGCTTGACGAGCTCGTCGAAGAACCGCGCGGACGTCGTGAAGCTGCGGTACGTGAGCAGGAACGTGGCGTTGAACGACGTGTCCAGGAAGTCGTGCCGCGTCAGCCGCTCGATCAGCGCGACCAGCGTGCCGCCCTTGACCTTGCCCTCCGAGTCGTACGAGATCTCGTCCTCGTGCTCGATGCCCAGGAACCACGGCGTCTCCTCGCGCTCCTTGGTCAGCAGCGCGAACGAGCCCGGCACGTCGTCGCCGAAGAACTTCTTGATCTTCTGCTCGCGCCGCGAGTTGGGCGCGCCGCCCGGCGACAGCATGCCGCTGCCCGTCACGTCCATGGCGTCGAAGTACGACGTCTGCTCGGCCGGCTCGCTCGGCCGCCGGCTCAGGAAGTTGCCGGACGCGCTGCGCAGCTCGCGCTCCTCGACGACGAACTGGATCGTGAAGAAGATGCCCTGCACGGCCTTGTCCAGGTTGCGGCAGCCCTCGTGGAGCGCGTCCAGGTGCTGCGCGACCTGCGACGCCGGGTAGAACCCGACCAGGCCCTGGCCGGCGATGACGAACGCGGCCAGGTTGTCGTACAGCAGCTGCTTGGCGTTGTTGTAGTCGGCCACCGTGGGCGAGCGCATCGGCTTGGTCAGCGCCACCAGCGAGACGCTCTCGAGCAGGTTCAGGAAGTTGCGGACGTAGTTGACCGTCTGCAGCAGCTGCCGCACCACCGCCTCCTCGCAGCCGGCGCGCGAGTACGCCGGCGTCAGGCTCTTGGTGATCTCGCGGATCGAGCCCACGATCAGCGACTTCTGCTGGTCCGCGGTCTCCAGCAGCTTGTTGTCGGGCTGGATGCCCGGCGACGAGAACCGCTTGAAGCGCTTGGGGTGGCCGAAGCCGGTGTCGGCGCCGTCGTCGTCCGCAAACAGCCCGTTGCCGGACCAGTTGCCGCCCGAGTGCGAGCCGTGCACGAACCCGGGCACGATCCGTCCGATCTTCTCATTGCGGCCTGCGCGAGCGATCTGGATGAACCGCGAGACGCCGATGACGAGCAGCTCGGTCTCGACCAGGCACCGCATCTCCATGTTGGTCGGCGGCGCGTCGACCGAGCCCAGGTGCGCCGACAGCGCGAGCTTGGAGATCGCCGACATGAACTGCCGGAAGTGCGGGTAGTACTGGCCGTCGGACGGCGCGACCGAGAAGCCGGGGAAGCCCGCGGCGATGAGCACGTACGAGACCTCGTCGGCGATCTCGCGGATGCGCTGGATGTAGATGTTCTTGCGCTCCTCGCGCAGCGAGTCCATGAACCGCTCGGTCGCCAGGTTGACGTTGTTGAGCAGCTCGTCCCAGGACTTGACCTGGGGCTGGTCGTCGAGGAAGGCGAACGACGGCCGGCGGCCGGCGTCCGAGCCGCGCGCGTCCGAGCCGCGCGCGGACCAGCCGCCGGGGCTGGCCAGGCCGGTGCTGGCCGCGTACTTGGCGGCCAGCGGCCGGCGGCCGGACGCGTCGCTCGTGGCCGAGTTCTTGCGGCCGCCGACGGACGTCAGCGACGACGCGACCGACGCCAGGCCGGCCGTGGAGCCGCGGCGCACCGACTCGTTCGACGACCGCGCCAGGCTGCCGCGGCCCTCGGACGAGAACGCGTCCGGCTCGAGCTCGGCCTCGCCGTCGGCGAGCAGGTCGTCCGGCGGCACGGTGAACTCGGGCACGGCCACCACGTTGCGGTCGAACGGGCCCGTCTCGGTCGTGCTCGACGGCGTCTCCCACGGGATCTCGCTGACGCTCTGGCCGGTGAGCGAGTTGTAGAAGTACAGCTGGCCGTCCTTCGTCGCCTGCGCGATCCAGTACGCGACCTCGGCGGCCTTGATGTCCACCGACGACAGGTTGCGGCTGTGCCGCTTGCCCGGCCGCCGCACGCCCGCGTCGCTCGCCAGCGCCTCGATCGAGCTGTCGAACAGCGGCGGGTCGTCGTCGGCCGCGAACGACCCGCGCGTCGGGCTCAGCCCGATCGACCGCATCGTCGCCAGCACGTCCTTGTACTCGTCCGCGTGGACCTCGTCGTCGTCGAACCGCGCCAGGCCGACGTGCGCGCCGCCGGCCGGCAGCGACTCGAACGCCTCGTCGTCCTCGTCCTCGTCCTCGTCCTCGTCGAAGCCGTCGTCGATCGTGCCGTGCCGCACGATCTCGGTGTAGTTGCTCGGGAACCACCCGCGCCGGTTGCCGATCTGCCCGTCCCACCAGCCCGTCTCGAGCTGGAGAAAGACCGAGATCACGTCGCCGCGGTGGAAGTTGAGCGCGTTGGGCTCGCCCGACTCGTAGTCGTACAGCGCGCGCACAAACAGGATCGGGAACTGCACCGACGAGCCCGAGCCGATCGACCCGCGCGCGGGGCTGCCCACGTCCGTGCCGAGCTCGCTCGCGCTGTCGTCCGAGTCCGCGTCCGTCTCGTCCGGCGCAGTCACCGCCGTGCCGTCGAACGTGGTCCGCGGCGTCGCGGCCGACACGCCCGTGCTGGCGCTCGTCGTGCTGGCCGTGCTCGTCGTGCTGGCCTGGCTGGCCTGGCTGGCCAGGCTGGCCTGGCTGGTCAGGCTCGCCAGGCTGTTGTCGCTGGCCGCGCTCTGCGAGCTGCCCGAGCCGGACCCGCCGGCCCGCGCCGGCGGCCGCAAGGTCCCGCTCGCGTCCATCAGTCCGCGCTAGAAGCGTGCGCTCGTGCACACGTCCGGTTCGTCAGAGACCGGCCACGGCCCATGCCACTGCCGGATGGTCTCGTCGGATCGGCTGCTTGATAGGTCTGCGGTCAGCTCTGCGGCGCATTGCGCGGCCGCGCCCGCCGCGCGCCCGCACCCGCGCTCCACTCACAATTCGCCCCTCCGGGTCTAGCTGGCTCTGCCTGGGCCTGCGTGTGCGGTCGGATGGTGTCGTGAACTCTGGGGATGGCTGTTCTTGAATCTGGAAATGGCGGTGTAGATTAGTGCGCGCACAGGTGCGCAAACGCTAGACGCATACGGACTAAACGAACCGCGCCTGCGCACATGCGGCGGCATCTGTCACGCGGTTTGCGCCATCGACGGAAGGGATGACTACATGCGGCCGCACCGTCTTGGGCAGCCTTGATAAGCGCAGGGGGTGTATTTAGTAGACGCCGCGCCAGACGACGGCGGCGATGGCCAGCGCGGCCAAGCCGAGTCGGGCGCTGCGCGCGGAGCCGGTCGGCGGCGGTCCGGGGCGCGCGGGGGGGGCGGTGGCGGCGGCCGGCGGACCGGCGGCCGGCCACGGGCTGCTGGCCGCGGGCCACGGCAGCCAGCCGGCCGGCGGGCCGCCCCAGGCCAGCGCCGCCTTGCCGGCGACGGCGCCCGTAGCAGCAGGGACGGCCGCGGCACCGCCCGGCGGCGCGGCCGCGGCCGCGGCCTTCTCCGGCGGGCTCGTCGCGGCGCCGGCGGCTCTCGCCGGCCCCTTCGCCGCCGTCGCCGCGCCGGCGCCAGCCCCAGCCGCCTCGGCCAGTCATTCCGCGTCCAGCCGGTGCAGCAGGTACTCCACCTCGACCACCTTCGTCAGCGGAATGACCCAGTCGCGGTACATGGCGACCGCGGCCTCGGCCTCGAGCTTCTTGGCCTCCTCGACCTGGGCCAGATCCGGGTCCACGCCGTAGGCCTCGGCCTTCTTGCGCAGCCGCTCCAGCACGGCCGCCTCCACGGCCGCGTTCGTGATCGCGGCCTCGATGCCGTCCGTGTCCCGCGCCTGGATCAGCGCCGTCATCTTGGCCGTCTCGCTCAGGAACTTGCTCTCGGCCACGAACCGGCCAAAGTGGATCCGCCGCGAGATCGACCGCAGGCACTCGACGTCGCACAGCGCGCTGCTGCCCATGCTGTCCTTCTGCTCGCCGTCCTTGCAGATCGACGGCAGGATCTTGTCGATGTAGAACTCCTTGATCTTGTCGTTGATGTTGATCTTGTTTGGGTGCGGCCGCAGGATCACCGGGTACTCGAGCGGCGGCAGGATCGGCTGCGGCAGCGCGTCCGGAAAGAACGGGATCTCGTCCGGCGACTCGTACCGGCGGACCTTGGCTGCTGTCAGCGGGCCCGCGCGCACACGTACCGTGGACGATTTCCTCCTCGCGCAGGATCCAGTCCATGAACGACCCGTCAAAGCCGGGGATGGGCACCGCGCCGGGCGTGTAGATCGACGGCTGCCGCCGGAACTGCGCGCGCTCGATCAGCGCGAAGACGATGGTGTCCTCCATGCGGATGAGGCTCCGCCGGATCTTGCTGAGGTCGAGGACCGTGGTGGGGTCCTGGAAGTCCATGGTGGAGGCAATGGCGTAGCTGAAGATGCGGTCAGTCGCAGACGAGTCTGCTCGGAGTCCTGCTGGATGGACAGCGGCGGATGGATGATGGGTGGGACGGCTAGCGCTTGACGGTGGAATTTGGCGTGGGCGGCGGCGGCACCACCACGCAGCCCGCGGCTGCGGCCGGCGGCGCAATTGCGCGCGGCGAGGAGCGGGGCGCGGACGCGGGGCCGCGCGGGCGGCCGGGCAGCCGGCGGCCGGGGGGGGCCGGCGGCCGGGGGGGGGGCCGGCGGCCGGGCGTCGCGCCGCACGGTGTGCGGCGCAGGATCTGAGCCGCACGATGTGCGGCGCGTGCGCCGCTCCCACCGCGGCTCAGATCCTGCGCCGCACACCGTGCGGCGCACGCGCCGCTCCCACCGCGGCTCGGCGGCTACACGCGGTCCTGCGGCTATACACCACCACCACACCTCCGCTCCACCTCGGCACCACGGCCACCATGGCCCGCGCCGCCCGCTTCGTCAACATCGCCTTCGAGGGCTGCTGCCACAGCGAGCTCGACAGCATCTACGCCAGCGTCGCCAAGCTCGACCACAAGATCGATCTGCTCATCATCGGCGGCGACTTCCAGGTACGTAGCCGCCGGCCCTGCTGACCCAGGCCGCCCGCAACAAGCAGGACCTCAATTGCATGTCCATTCCGCCCAAGTACCGGCGGCTCGGCGACTTCGCCGACTACTACTCGGGCCGCAAAAAGGCCCCCGTCCTGACCATCTTCATCGGCGGCAACCATGAGGCCAGCAACTACATGTGGGAGCTCTTTTACGGCGGCTGGGTCGCACCCAACATCTACTACCTGGGCGCGGCCAACGTCGTGACCTTTGCCGGCCTCCGCATCGGCGGCCTGTCCGGGATCTGGTCCCGCGGCGACTACGACAAGGGCCACTTTGAGCGCGTTCCGTACAATCACAGCACCACGCGATCGGCGTACCACATCCGCCGGTTCGACGTCAAGAAGCTGGCGTCGATGACGGCGCCAGTGGACGTCATGCTCAGCCACGACTGGCCGGCCGGCATCGAGCACCACGGCGACACGGCCGAGCTGCTGCGGCGCAAGCAGCATTTCCGCGAGGACGTGGCCAAGGGCGAGCTGGGCTCGCCGCCGGCGTGGACCCTTCTGCGCACCCTGCGGCCGCGGTACTGGTTCAGCGCGCACCTGCACGTCAAGTTCGCTGCGCTGGTGAAGCACGACGACACGCCGGTGCCGGACCAGTGGCTGTTCCGGACGGGGCCGGCTGCCGCGGCTGCGGCTGCGCCGCCGCCCCAGCCACCCAAGTCTGTGGCCAACACGGACGAAATCGCCATCGATGTCGACGACGAGCCCGCGCCCGCCGCCAAGCCGCCCCGCAACAAGGACGAGATCGCGCTCGACCTCGACATGGACGACATCGAGCCCGTCGCGCCGGCCGCGCCGTCGCCGCCGCCGGCGTACGTCGACGTCTCGACGACGTCGTTTTCGCTGCGCCGCACCGCCACCGCCGGCGCCACGCGTTTCCTCGCTCTCGACAAGTGTCTTCCGCGGCGCTCGTTCTTGCAGGCGTTCCGGATCAAGGTCAGTGGTGCTGGCGCCCGGAAATCGCTCGCGTACGACCCCGAGTGGCTCGCCATTACCCGCGCCTACGACCGGTTCTTTTCGGACGCGTTTGTGCAGCCAGCAGACTTTGCGCGGCGCGAGCTCGAGCCCGATCTGGTCAAGCAGATCGAGCTCGAGCGCCAGTGGGTCGAGCAGAACATCGTCGTGCCTGGCAAGCTCAAGGTCCCGCACAACTTTGCGCCCACGGCGCCGTCCTGGGCCGAGCCCGACTACTACCAGCGTAAGTCTCTCTTTGACCGAACTGACCCCAGCCAAGGAATACAACGATCCACAGACTGCGCGGTTCTGCAAGCTCCTCGGCATCGCCAACCGCATCTACAAGCCGTCCCAGAATTGATGTATATAGCTCTATGTATGCCTATGCGGATTTCATCAGGTCCATCAGGCTCAAACTCCCGCCGGTCTCTTTCTTGGCCTTGGCCTTGGAGTTGGCCACCATCGCCTGTAGTGTGTTTTGCTTGCGCATCTTTTGGCGCTTCTTGCCGCTCTCGGCCGGCGCCGGCGCCGTGCTTGTCGGCGTGGCCGCGGTCGGCTCGGGTGCGGTTCCGTTCGGGATCATGAACTCGGTCGTGTTGAAACACGTCCGACACGAGTACCGCATGACCTTGGCCCGGCGATTCCGCCGTCCTGTGGACAGGGCCTCGCGCACAGGCCGGCTGGCGCCCGCCAGCGTGCGCCGGCGCAGGGTCACGTCCACGTTCTGGCCGGGCACCCAGATCGTGCGACACGCCGGACACGCCGCCCGCGACAGTGTGTCGGGCAGCGTCACGCCACGGTCCTCGGCCAGATCTAGGAACTTGCCATAGACGTGTGCCGACACGTCCGGGGCGATCTGCGAGTACAGATGGGCCGCGGACTGCAGATGCCGCAGCGTGATGGACGTTGCGCTCATGGTGAGGAGGGAAGTCCCAGCAAATTTGATGTGTAGGCACCGGTGCGGCTCAGAGGCTCGTGCGGCTCAGCGGCCGGCCATGCGGCAAGCCGGCCATCCGCCCCACCTCGTACCGCCGGCACAGGCCCAGCACGTCTAACAGCTCGCGTAGGCGCAGTGCGCGCGTCTCGTCGTTCAGATCAATCAGTTGCATTACTACTCGCTACGAGATGTGTCCCCGCCTTCAAAATTCTCCCGTCGTAAACACCCGACAGGCGAAATCTGCAAGCAGGGCCAGTTTATATATGGAATTCGTTTATCACAAGACACCTGAAGATGTCGTGCTTGTGAAGATAATATTCCAACCGATCAGTAGATAAAGGTGCTGTACCTGTTTATTGCAAACCAATTCCTAAATGATAACTTTTCATTTACAACATGGAAATTTATTTTTGCATAGATCTCCATACAGTTCTATTGTTACATTTACTCCGACTTGGTGGACTTGCGGGCGAGAAGGGCCTCACGGTCCTTGTCGAGGTGGAGCTTGGTGATGACGACCTTCGAGGGGTTGATCGAGACCGGAGCAGCCTGGCCGTTGGGCTTGTACTTGGTCAACTTCTCGACCTGGATCGACCACTTGAGACGGTAGACCTGCGTGACCTTGCCGTCCTTGCCCTTGTACGAGCCACGGACGACCTGGACCTCGTCCTCCTTGCGGATCGGCATGGACCGGACCTGCGCTGTCAGTACAATCCACGGCAGACGCACATACGTTGTACTTCTCTCTGAGCTCCTTGGACAGGGGAGCCGACATGATGACTCTCTTGACCGACGAAGGGGCCGAGAAGTGCGCCTTGCGCGACTTTCTGCGGGAAGAAGAAACGTCTGTCTGGTCAGCGGTGTCGCGGCAGGCGGGATGGCGGGCGGCACGGCGGCCGACGGACGCATGCAGACGTCTGTCGGCCGCTGGCGCAGGACATCGGGCGGGACCTACCTCTGGAAACCTTCATTGCTGCTGTGTGGAAAAAAGATGTGGTGCAAGAGCAGTGTGCTAGGCGTTGCTATATCCGCCTGAGATTTCGGGCGCTCTGTGGTGGCCACCGACGGTGTTGGGATGACAGAAAAAGGCAGTCACACATAAACCCTAGCCAGCCGTGCGGCGCCTCTGACCTACTTTACCCGGCCAGAGCTAACCGCCAGGGCTAGGGCGCGCACCTCCCAGCCCCAACTGCACCCGTCATCCGCACCAGCACCGGACGACGCGCAGATCACGCCCGCAACTCCCGAGCGCGTTTGCCGCCCCCTCGCCCATGAGAACACCCGCGACCGCAAGCGGCCATGCACGCGCTCCCCCGGTCAGGCAATAGCCCGACCGCCCGGCGAACCCGCGGCACGCCCCGCGGCCTGCCACGAGCCGCCAGCGCCGCACCGCTCGGACGACATCCTGCGCCCGTCGCGACGCCATCCGACGACGACGACGACCCCGTCAAGCCCGAGGTCGGTCTACGCGAGTATATCCGCGCCGAGATCGCCAAAGTCGAGCAGCACATGCAGCATTTGCGGTCCCTCGATCCGCTCATATTTTCCGAGGAGATTCAGATGCCGGCCATCGTGGACGGCTTCGGTTGGGCCCCACCGCCGCCTGGCCGCGATGGCTGGCAGCCGGCGTACGTGGCTACGCCGCCGGCAGGGCAGTGGTCGTCATCGGCGTCGCCCATGGCGCTGACGCCGGCCCGCAGGCCCGAGCCGCGTTCGCGCCGGCTCAACCTCGACTCAGTGCCGGCGGCGAGCATCCCCGGCGTCGAATTGTCGGCCGAGTGGATTGCCGAGGCTATTCTACTGGCCGTCGGTGCGCATCCGACTAAGCCTCGGCTGAATCACCTCCTGGAGCCGCTGATGACGGGGCCGGACCCCTTCATTTCGCAGACAACCGATCTCGGCCGTCTGGACGCGGTCATGGACTGGGACTCTTACGACCCGCCGGTGCCGGGCGCGCCCCGCGCGGACCGGCTGACGGCAGTCGAGCCCGAGCTGGAGCCTCCGGCGATGCCGGCAGCGCCCTCGCCGACCCGCCGCCGTGTGACGGTTGATGTCGAGCGTGCGGCTGCCGGCGGCACGTCCAGCGCCGAGTCTAGCGCTGGCACAGAGCACTCATCGTCATCACAGAGCTCACACACATCCGTGGCGTCGGCAGTATCCGACGTCAAGGCCGAGCCCGCGCGCGAGAGCCGGCGCGGACGGAAGTCGCGGTCGCAGCAACTATTGGACAAGTTCGTGGCCGACACACCACCACGATCACGCACGCCGTCCGGACAAAAGCCCGGCACGCTCGTTTCTGTGTCGCGCAAGAACAAGCGCAAGTCGGCGCCGGCGCCGACCCCGGACGAGCCGCGACCGAGCCCGTTCTTCACGGCCGTCAACCGACCAAGGCCTCAATCAGCAGACGGCCGGGCCCAGACGATGGACGACGCGGACCCAGACCCCGCCGAGCTCAAGCGCATGCGACTAGCCGCTGGCTCAGGGTACACTCCCGGCACTCGCGGACCGAGCAAACGGGCGGAGTTCGCCGTCTACCGCTGCCGCTGGGCGGGCTGCCCCGCCGAGCTACACAACTTGGACGCGCTGACGCGCCACATCAAGGCCCGCCACAAGAACACTTGCAAGTGTCTTTGGAAGGACTGCTTCAGCGCGGCCCGGACTCGGTACACGTTTGTGAACGACGAGGAACGACTGGCACATGTCATGCAGAGCCACGTCGGACCGCTGTTGGCCAAGCTGGGTCCGGGCCCAGACGCGCCCGCGCTGCGGCCGCCAAACACGACGCTGTTCCGCGGCACGGTGGCTGTCACGCCGCTGGCATGTCCGGCGCCGCCGGGGCACCGCTTCGTGCCGCCGCGCGGCTACGAGGTCGAGGAACAGTCGCGGCTGCTGCCAAAGCGCGTGGCCAAAGAGATGGTCGCGCTCCGCCGGAGCGGCGCCGGCTGGGACTCAGACTAGCTATAGACGTCGGCACGCTGGGGCGTGCTGGCCATGATCATGACAGGCTGTATATTAGGAATGTATAACAGTGGCATCGGCGGTGTGCCGCACGGCGTGCGGCTGAGACGTGGACGGTGCGCCGCACTCCGTGCGGCTCGAGCGCCCCGCGCACCGCCGCCCCGCCACCGACGCGTTATAACGCCGGGTAACTCGACGCGGTTCTAGCGCGTCCTCGCATATATATATTCCGCCGGCCAAGCCAGGAGTCACACTCTATCACGCATCCGCGAGCAAGCGAGCCGGCGACAGGTCATCCATCCCGAGCTCTGCAGCGACCGGCGACGAGAGGCAGACACAGAACACGCACGCAGCGACGGACGACCCAGATCGCGCCGCAGGCTATCAAACATCATGCAGACCTACCTCTTCTCGTCCAGTCCGGTGTCGGCCAGCAAGACGGACGGCATGCGGACGCCGCGGAACAAGCGCGGCGCGCTTGAGGACATGTCCTCGTCGTCAGTGAACCGGCGGGCGTCATTCCTGCCGACTCCGGACGCGTCGCCGACGCCGGTCAAGAAACAGCGGCTGGAGTTTGTGGTCGACGAGCGGGCGAGCGCCCTGCGCGGGCGCGGGCGCGCGCTGCTGGACCGCGAGCTCGGCTGCGGCCATGGCCGGCCGGCCGGTGGGGTGTGCCGGCGCGACTACCTGATGGAGACCCAGCTGTTCCATTCGACCGGGGCAGACGTGTACCCACTCGAAGAGCGCGAGGACGCGGTCCCGCTGCCGTTTGCCGTGTGCTGCTGCAAGCGTAAGTGCCTGGCTGGACGTGCTGACGACAGAAAACTCGCTGGCGGCGGTCGGCGACGAGAACGGGCTGGTGCACTTTGTGGACACGACGGACGAGCCGGACCAAGGCCGCAGTAAGTGAGCGCGCGAGCGTGCTGACGGGCAGAAGCGCCGCTGTTGCAGATGATCTGCCACAACAACGCGATCTTCGACCTGGAGTTCTCGCACGACGACCGGTTCCTGGCGACGTCGTCGGGCGACCAGACGGTGCGGGTGTTTGACGTGCAGGCGCACAAGTGCAAGGTGATCATGTGCGCCGGCGACGGCAGCTCGGTCAAGCAGGTGGCGTACGCGCCCGGCAGCGACGACATTGTTCTGGCGAGCTCGCGGGCGGGCATCATCTCGCTGTTTGACCTGCGGTGCCCGACGACGCTGACAGGCCTGGGCCCGTCGCTCAGCCCGGTCAGCCGGGTCATGCGCGCGCACGCGGACGGCGGGCGCGGCCGCGGCACCAAGAACCGGTGCTCGACGCCGAGCGTGACTGCGCTGGCGTGGGTCAGCGAGCGCACGTTTGTGTCGGGCTCGGAGAGCAACGGCATGCTCAAGCTCTGGGACACGCGCCACATGACGCTGGCGAACCGCACGGCGCGGGCGGTGGCGCAGACGCCCGACCTGGCCGCCGAGACGCGCACGCGCGACTTTGGCGTCACGTCCATCGGCGTGGACCACACCGGCGGCCGGCTGTGGGCGCTGGCGCGCGACAGCCGGCTGTACTCGTACGCGCTGGGCGCGCCCGGCAACCAGCCGCTGGAGATCCTGTCGCATCCGCAGCTCGCCGTGGACTCGTTCTACGTAAAGCTGGCGGTGATGCCCGGCGGCGACTCGAAGCACGGCCTGGCGGGCAACTACGTGGCCTGCGGCAGCTCGTCAAACGCAGTCGTGGTGTTCCCGTCCGGCCACGGTGCCGGCGTGCCCGGCCGCGAGCCTGTGCACATGGACAAGCTTGGCCGGCGAGCCCGGCTGGATGGCCGGCGGCTGGGCACGGCCCTGGCCGGCGGCCACGCCAAGGAGGTCACGGGCGTCGCCTGGAGCCAGGACGGCGACCTGGTCTCGATCGGCGACGACAAGACGGCGCGCGTGTGGCGGGCGGCGCCGGACGTGGCCGCGCGCGACCGCCGGCTGGCGCGCGCGCCGCCGGCGTACGCGCTGGACCGGGCGACGGCCGAGACGTACTAGCATCGACATGAGCCGCACGACATGCGGCTCGAGTTCACCCCGCCGCGCATATAGCCGCACCACGCGGCCTGCATATAGCCGCAGCCTGCCCCCGGCGCGCATATAGCCGCAGCCCGGCACTACGTTTTGCATAGAGGCGCATGGCCGGCCGGAGCCGGCCGCATGTATATAGAATTGACTATTCCACGTTCATGTCGGTCAGGCCGAGGTCTTCGTTCTGCTCCTCGGTGCGGTCGAACTCCTCGATGGTCATGTTCGGGTCGGGGTCCGGCGCATAGATGTTCTGCAGGTACGAGGCCGCGAGCGGGTCCTCGAGGATCAGCGTGAACTTGACCTTGCCGTCGATGGCGTCCTGGAGCTTGCCCAGGAAGGTCGTCCAGCGCTGGCGGCGGTCGGTCTCCATCGAGTCCGAGGTCTGGGAGAACACGCGCGAGTCGAGCTCGTCGCGCACCTCGGTCAGCAGACCCTCGATCGTCGTGAAGCGGCCGCCGAGCGTGCCCGCGGTCAGGTCCAGGTTGAGCTCGGGCACGTGCAGCGAGCAGGTCTCGCTCTTGAGGATGTCGCGGGCGAGGTCGTCCGGCTCCTCGACAAGCAGGGTCGTGCGCGAGCCGCGCTCGGGGATGGCGCCGCCGGTCTTGACCTCGTTGCTCTTGTAGCCGCAGTGGTCGCACGCGGTCGACATGATGACGACCTCCTTGAAGTGCGGGATGTCCACGAGCTTCATCTTGGTGTCGCACCGGCGGAGGCAGCTCGGGCACGTCGCCTGGAACGAGTGGACCTCGTCGTTGGTGAGCTCGCCCGCGGGCTCCTCCACGGGCTCGTCCTCCTCGGCCGCGTTCGACAGGCCGAGGCCCGCGTTCTGCTCGGCCGTGCGGAAGTAGTCGGTCTTGGACCACTTGGTGTGCGGCTCGCCGGGCGAGTACTCGATCCACGAGTTGCCGGCCGGGTCGTCCAGGCGGACGTCGAACGGGAACCGCTTGCCGGCGACCATCTCGTCGATCGCCTCGGTGATCTCCTCGATCTTGGCGAACGCGTCCGGCTCGTTGTACCGGCGCAGGGCCTGGCCCGCGCGCAGGTCCTCGGCGACCTCGGTCAGCAGGCCCTCGACCGTGGTCAGCTGGCCGCGCTGGTGGGGGATGTCCAGCTCGAGGCTGGGGAAGCTGGCGTCGCAGCTCTCGGCCTTGACGATCTGCCGGTTCAGGTCCTCCGCGTTCTCGACGCGGAACCGGTACACGGATCCGCGCTGCTGGATCTCGCCAGCCGACTGGATCTCGGTCGATCGGAAGTGGCAGTGCGGGCACTCGAACGACATGATGATCACCTCGCGGAAGTACGGGATCTTGGTCAGCAGCAGCCGCGTGGTGCCGTTGTCCTCGCAGTTCATGCACAGCGACTCGATCTCCTGGACGATCTCCGGCAGCTCGTCGCCGCCCGTCTCCTGCTGGTCGATCTGCTCGACCGCGGCGCCAACGTTCTCAAAGAGCGGCGCCGCCTCGTCCTCTGGTAGCAGCGGCATGTCGATATCGCCGTCGATCTCGGTGTGGGGGGCGCTGATTCTGCGGCGTGCGCGGTCCTGCTCGTTCTCGAGCCCTTCACCGGCGCGCTTGACTTGCTGGATCTGCTCCGTGGTGCTGTTGTGCCGTGGCGGCCGTGAGTCAAAATTTTTCGACCCGGCGGCGAAAGTGGTTCTGGCGGTCACGTGCGCGCCGCACGGCCTGCGGCGCGAGCGCGAGCCGCACGCCGCGAGCCGCACGCAGTGCGGCATATTGCCGCACGACCCCGCGGCGTCGCTGCACCGGTGCCTGGGCGCAGTGCCGCGCTGGCCCAGCGGGGCGCTCGGTGGAGTCGCTGTGGGGCGGCTGCGCTCCGCGGGCAGGCCTCCGGCGGTAGGCCCCCGGCGGCGGGCCCCCAGCGGCGACTGCGTAGAGGGCGCCTGTCCTTGGGCCGTGCGCCGCATAGCGCACGGCATATAGCCGCAGGTGCCCGCTCTGCTCTGTCAAGCGCTGCCCGTCCTGACCATAAGATCACTCTCGAAGCGGTCGCCACTGGAGCCACGCTACAGATTCCAGCGCTCGGTGGCGACTGGCCAAGAGCAGCGCTTCCCGTCGTGAGCCGCACACCGTGCGGCACATAGCCGCACGAGCCCTGCCTGTTCTCGCACTTGAGCCCTGCCTGGTCTCGCGTACTCCCGCGCTGCCGCAGGGCAGCACCCGACGGAGTCGTCGCCGAAAACCCGTCCGTCGCCCGAACCAGCTCGGGCCGTCGGGCCTCCAAGCCGCACCGCGTGGCATATAGCCGCCCGCGCAGGTCGTACGCGCGACTATATGTACGGCGCGTGCCGCACTCCGTGCGGCGCGTCACGTGACGTACAACCACGTACGTCTTGCCGTCGCGCGCTCCTCCTCACCGTCAGCCATGAAGATCGCGTTCATTCACCCGGATCTGGGCATCGGTGAGTGCCCGCGTGGGCGAGCTGACAGCAGGCGGCGCCGAGCGCCTAGTCGTTGACGCGGCCGTCGGTCTGCAGGACCGCGGCCACGAGGTGACCGTGTTCACGTCGCGATGCGACCGCAACCACTGCTTTGAGGAGTGCCGCGACGGTAAGTGGGCCGGCGGCTGCCGCCGCGGCCGCGCCCTGCGGCCGCGGCCCTGCTGGTGGTGCCCTGCTACGACCGCCGTGGGCCAGACTGACCGCAGGCACGCTCCGCGTCGTCGTCGAGGGCTACCAGCTCGTGCCGGCCAACATCGGCGGGCGGTTCGCGATCGTGTGCGCGATCCTGCGCCAGCTCCATCTCACTCTCTACCTCTTACGGCACTACCCGAACGCATTTGACTGCTTCGTGGTCGACCAGCTCTCGTTTTGCGTGCCACTCCTTCGCGCTTTCACGTCGGCCAAAACACTCTTTTACGGCCACTTTCCCGACCAGCTGCTGGCCTCGCGCTCGTCCGCGCTCCGCCGGCTCTACCGGCTGCCGTTTGACTGGGCCGAGGAGGCCACAACGCGCCAGGCGGACGTGCTGGTGGTGAACTCCAAGTTCACGCGCGGCGTCTTTGCGCGCGCGTTCCCGCGCCTGGCCAAGACGCCCGAAGTCGTCTACCCCTGCGTCGACGTGACCGCGGCCGACGCGGCCGACTACTCGACCGAGGTCGTCAACTACTTCCGCGAGAAAGACAAGCGCGTGGTGCTGTCGATCAACCGGTTCGAGCGCAAGAAAGACATCGATCTGGCCGTCAAGGCCTTTGCCGGCCTCAAGCGGCGGCCCGACTTCCCCAAGGCCATGCTCGTCGTCGCCGGCGGCTACGACACGGCCGTGCGCGAGAACGTCGAGTACCTGAAGGAGCTGCACGCGCTGTGCGACCGGCTCGGGCTGTCGCACGCCACGTGCTTCAACGTGGACACGGCCAGCCCCGCGCCGTTCGGCACGCGCGCGTCCACGGCCGTGCTCTTTCTGCCGTCGGTGTCCACGCCGGTCAAGGCGTCGCTGCTCATGGCGGCGTCGCTGCTGGCGTACACGCCGACAAACGAGCACTTTGGCATCGTCCCGCTCGAGGCCATGCTCTACCGGGTGCCGGTCCTGGCGACCAACACCGGCGGCCCGCTCGAGACCGTGCGCGACCCCAAGGACTACCCCCAGCGCCACTCGGGCTGGCTGCGGCCGGCGGCCGACGTCGACGCGTGGACGGACGTCATGGCCCGCGTCTTTGGCACGCGTGCGCAGGCCGCCCAGCTCGCCGCCGCCGGCGACGTCGGCCGCGACACGGTCATCCAGAACTTCTCCAAGGAGAGCATGGCCGAGCGGTTCGAGAAGATCCTCGACGCGGCCGAGCGCGGCCCGGACCTCGACTCGGGCCTGTACATGCTCGCCGGGTCGCTCGTGCTCGTCGCCGCAATTCTCGTCTACATCGTCTGGTTCGTCTAGACGACGACCTGGACGCCGCCATCTAGGACCCCGGTCGTTTTGGAAAACATACTCAGCTTAATAGTACACTGCGCGAACACAAGACGCCGTCACCAACTATAACACACAAGGAAAGGAATACTAAAACAAAACAAACCTGGCCGCACGATACCCGGGATACCCGGCCGCGGCCGCCCGCCGATACCGTCGGCCAGCGCGAATGCACACCGTCGTGGTCTCGGGACCACTCAATGTATAATTAGTCGTATCATATGTACTCAGATGCGAATGCTGGTCTTTACGTCGACACGTCGTCGTCGTAGCTGTCGTCGTACAGCGGCGGCGCGACGACGTCGCTGGCGCCCTTCATGGCCCCGTCCGACTCGCGGAAGCGGTAGTCGTCCGACATGCCGCGCTCGGCGATGAGCCGGCCCTGGACGTCCTCCCAGATGCGGTAGAAGTACTGCTTGAGCGTGCGCAGGCCGCGGAGGTAGCCGACGTCGGCCTTGTGGGGGAACCGCGGCGGGCAGGCGACCTTGCGCACGTCGAGGTCTTCGGCCGTGACGCACTGGGCGAAGTCGATGATCTTGAGCCTGATCTCCGAGTGGTCGTCGGCGCCGTCGTACATGAGCAGCAGGCTGGAGCCGTAGAGCCGGTACCCGGCGAGCTTCTGGACGATCTGGTGGATCTCGTCGAGCTTGCGGAGGATCGTGGGGATGTGCCGGAGCACCGACTTGTCCGACCGGCCGTTGTAGAGGAACCGCCGGAGGGCGGCCTGGAACTGCGACCCGGCCCGGATGTCGCGCCCGTAGTACTTGTCCTGGTAGAGGTACGACCCGTTGACGACGTCCCAGACCTGCATGCCGCAGATGCGCACGCCGAGCGACTTGCTCGTCGTCATCTCGCACTTCTTGGCCTGCGACGCCTGCTTGGCGGGCGCCGCGTCGACGCCGTACTGGCGCGTGCCCATCTTGAGGTCGAGCACGCACGGCCGGCGCATGCCGCTGGTGAGGTCCTCGAGCAGGAGGAAGCACTCGGTGCGGGTGTGCGTGGGCGCCTCGGCCACGGCCGGCGGTTCGTGCGCGCCGGGGATGTCCATCGGCGCCGTCGGCGCCGGCGTCGGCGCCGCCGGCGGCGGCGACCGCGCCAGCGCCAGGTCGTCGATCGGGAACATGGTCTCGTCGTCGATCGAGATCGACGGCGACGGCGGGTTGCTGACCGTCGCGCGCACGCGCTTGTCGAGGTCGCCGTCGGCGGCCATCAGCTCGTGCTCGAGCGTCACCGACGGCGCGCTGGTCGAGTTCGACGCCAGCTCGATGTCGTTCACCGACCCGAACCGCCGCGCGCCGCCGCTGGCGATGCTTGCCCGCCGCGACCGCAGCACGTTCGTCGGCGGGACCCGCCGGTGCGGCGACGTGGTCGAGAACACCTCGCGCAGGACCTGCTCCTGCAGCTTGCGGTTCACCGTCGTCGCGCCCCACGACGGGATGCGGTGCCGCGCGACCGCCGAGTCCGCCGGCGCCGAGTCCTGCGGCGCCGACGACGAGTACTGCCGCAGCATCGAGTCCGGCAGAATGTGCATGTTGTCGTCCAGCACGACCTCCGGCAGCCGGTGCTTGTCGCCAGACGCGTCGCTCGCGTCCAGCGTCTCGGTGTGGCGCACGTTCAGCACACCAATGTACTTGGGCATAAAGTCCAGCAGCTCAGCGTGCCGCGACTCTACGGCCTCGTACCACTTGTTTTCGCGCTTGGCCATCACCTTGCACACGGCCTTGTGCGAGAACCGGAAGATGGCGTGGTGGCCGCCGACCTGGTGCTTGTACGGGATCAGCTCGACCGCGGGATGGACGTCCCACACCTCGTCCGTGTCCTCCATGTCCGACACGATGTCGTCCAGCCGGTGCGTGTCCCGCTCATGCCGGCTGGACTTCATGTGCTTGTGCTTCGTGTGCGGGAAGTACGTCGCCGACGAGATGTCCTCGTCCGCCTCGGCCGGGCCCTGGAACCCGTCCGTCTGGCTGCCGTCGTTGGCCTTGAACAGCCGGAGCGACTGCGACGCCTTGCGCGAGCGCGTCGACTCGAGCGACGACGAGACGTTGGACGGCGGGCCGGACGGCGCTGCGGCGTGCGCCTTGCTGGCGATCGGCGCCGGCACGAGGGGCGTGCCCGACGCGACCGACGCCGGCGCCGTGCGCCCGGCCGCCCGGCTGGCGATCGGCGCCGGGCCCGTCACGGGCGCGGCACCGACCGACAGCGACAGCCCGCTCAGCGACGTCGACAGGTTCGAGAGCCCGCTGCGGCCGTCCGTCGGCACCGGCGCCGGCGAGGCGCCCTTGGGCGACTCGGTCGGCTGCACCGGGCTCTGCACCGGCGACAGGTACGGGATTTTGGCCGCCAGCGACGAGCCGAGCAGCGAAAACGCGCCCACGGGCGCGCGCGCGCCGGCTGAGCTGCCCACAGACGCGCTCAGACGCGCGCCCGGCTCGCTGCCGCCGTCCGGGCCGCGCACGGCCACCGGCGTCACTGGCTGGGCGCCGCCCGCGGCCCCGAGGCCGGGTGCCGGGGAGGCGGGGAAGTCGTCTGTCGGCGGCGGCGACAGCCGGCCGTGGTTGTTGATGTGGTTGTTTTTGTGATTGAATCGCGGTGACGGCGTCGACGGCGGGCTCACCGCGGGCCCACCGCCGCCCAGCAGGCCGCGGCCGGCGCGGCCATCGGCCACACCGAGCGGGCGTGGCGCCACGGGCGCTGTCGGGCCAGCGCCGCAAAAAGAATCGAGCGCGAGGGCGTCGGGCGCGCTGCCGGTGGCGTCGCGATCGTCGACGACGCAGCTGCTGTCGTCGGCCAGCGACACCGGTGTCGGCGGCGAGTAGTGCGCCGCCGTCGTCGTCGTGTCGGGCGCGGCGCCGTCGCCGGCGCCGCCGCGGCCGCCCGGGCCGTTGCCGGCTAGGTCTAGCCGGTCGGGGTTGTCGTGTGTAAACAGGTTGGCGTCGTCCATGAACCTATGCGCATATTATCGCCGGCAGCGGGCACGCACAGAGAAGATGCTGAGCGGGTTCGCCGGCTGCGGTGCGGCCCAGGGTCGACGGTTGCCGGGGCTGGGGTGTCGAGGAGAAGAGATCGAAGGAGGCGAGTCGGGAAAACTGCAAAAGAGCTGCGCCAAACGCAGAGTCCACAAGGCGGCAGCCGAGTCGAGCCGCGGCCGGAGTACAAACAGCCCCACGAGCGTGGGCAGACCGAGAGCAGTCGACGACTGGGGTTCGTCGAGCAGAAATTATAATTGGAATTGTAATTATAACTATTTAAAGCCCGGGCCCGTGAGCCCGTCAGATCACGACGCTTGGGTGTTGCGCGGCGGCGAACGTGCCGTGATCCGTCACGGCCGACTGTGGATTAGAATCGCTGTACAAACCTTGTGCGCCGAGCGCTGCGGACCAGGCGGCTGCGCGGCTGAGAGACCGTGGCGGCCACCCAATCGGCCACACACGACGACAGAGGCAACCCCCGTGTTGACACGGGCAGCGACTGTCTTGGGAAGAGCACAGACACAGTCCGGAAGCACACCACTGTCTGACAGGGCGTGGGCGGACGATCTGCTTGTGCTTGGGCGGCGGCGTGTGTGAATACGTCGCTCTGTATGGCCCAGATCAAAGAAAAAGCAAAGAGGCGAGCGTTGAAGAACGCGGAAGAAAACGAGCGTGGCTTAAAAATAGGGAAGGGCGACCCGGCCTGGAAGGGACCGTCGCGGCCCAGACGAGGCTGCACACGGTGTCGGGAAAGGGTAAGCCCAGGGGGCCAGCCAACGAGGGGGGCCGAGGGGCGCATGCCCCAAAACAGCAAGCGCGTGACGGTCTGGTGCCATGTGTCTGGCGTGGAAACGTCGGCGGCCGCGATTACGGTTGTAACCGTGTAGGTCCCATAACCCTATATGGACTAGCGCGGTACCCGAGACACAGGCCTGCCCGCTGGGCTTGTCAGCCGCGACGCGCGCGCGCGCGCGCATCGGCCACGCCATGCCGCGTATGGCAGGCGCCGCCCGGTCAGGGGGACTGCAGTACGCCGCAGCGCACGCCGGCCGGGTGCCACGGGCGCGGTACCGCCGCCGGGGCGGGCGGTACCGCGTGCGTGGTGCGGTACGGACATGCAGCCGCCATGCAGGAGCCGGAGCCGCGCAGCCGTCGGGCAGCCGCCGCGCAGCCGCCTGCAGCTGTACTGTGGCCGGCCGCGGCGCCGGCGCCGCCAGGCGGCGGGCGCCGGCGGGGCGCAGCGGCCGCGCGCGCATGTTGTGGCGCGTGCGTGGCGTGTGCGATCTGCCTGCCACCGTGAGTCGGACGCCATCGTCCGATCGCCCGGCGCCGGCGCGGCCGCATTGGCCGCGCCGGTCCAGGACCGGGGGACCGGTGCCCGCGCCGGTGCCGGCACGGCCGGTGCACGCTGCCCGCGCCAGACGCATGACCCGGCCATGCGGGCGCGCACGCGGCGTGCTTGTGCGACACCGTGTCGCATCCGCCCGCAGCCGCATGACCCCCAGCCACGCGCGCCGCATCCCCGCCACATATACCCGCCCGCCGTGCGTCCACGCGCGCGCCACGTCGCACCGCCCGCGCGACGCCGGGTCCGTCGCACGCCACGCGCCGCTGCCACCCCCGCCGCGCTCCCCCTGCGGCGCGGCCGCGGCGTCATGTGTCGTGCTCATGTCCCTGTCGAGGCCCCGCCCGCGCGGCCAGGGCGAATCACAGGTTGCGGACACGCCATGCGGGTGTAACCGGCGCCCGCGCCGAAAGCGGGCGCAACGGCCTGCCCGGCAGGTCTCTCCGGTTAGCGACCCCTGACCCGTGCGAGGCCGGGTCCGGCCGTCGCCGACGTCGCGCGCAGATCCTACCCGCCGTCCAATGGCAGCCCGCACCCACGCCCGTTGGCAGCGCCGTGCGTGCCCGGCGTCCGCTAGCAGCACCGCGATAGCAGATAGCAGATCTAGATTGCTTGCAGAGCTATCTCGCCGTAGGCCCTCTCGCGGTAGGCTGCGTCTACGCGGCCGACCCGGCCGCCGGCCAGGTCACCGACCTAGTGAGTCAAGCAGCCGATACAGGCGCCCACCAGACTCAGGGGTCGTGTGCTGCTGGCGCGTCGCCTTTGGCCAACGCGCCTGGCTGTGGTTGGCCTACGCGTTATCGCCGACCGGGTCACGGACCCGGTCACGGACCCGGTCTCGTTAAGCGTACTCCTCTGAAACCCCCTGTACCTGACAGGTACCTGACTATCGTGCAACGTGTTCTCGTCCGGTCTTTCGTCTGGTCTTGATGCCCGGACTCTATGCTATGTACATCGGCCGCCGCCACGCCGCAGGGCGCCATCGTCCCTGCCGCGCCGCGGCCCCCGTCCTCCGTCTCAATCCGCGCCCGCGACATCAAAATCGCCACAGACGTGAAACACGCCCGGCGCAAACGTCTTGATTCGCTCCAGATGCCGCGGCTGCACGCGAAGCGCGGGCTCGAGCGCGCCCAGCGCTGCCCCCGCCGTCGCCATCCAGTTCTCCAGCGCCGGCTGCGCGACGTTGGCATGCACGTGGAGCGACACGCAGCCCCCACACGTCGACCAGTCGCGCGCCAGCGTCAGCGCCACCGGCCAAGCATCTTCGCTCGATGGCAGCAGCCCTAGGTTGATGTGGCGCACCGGTAGTCGCCCTGATCCGGACGCCGCCAGTCGTGCCGGCGCCCTCTGGTTGTCTTCTAGAAACACGACAGCCATGGGCTGCACGGCCGTGGCCGCCCACTCAGCGTCCGAGAACGTCCACGGCTCGTCCGGCCGCACGAGCCGGCACCCGTAGCCGTTGGCCGCGCATCCGCGTCGCAGCCCCTCGACGCTCCACGGGTTGATTTCCCAGCAGAACACGGCGCGCGCGCCGGCACGTAGGTACGACAACGTGAAGTAGCCAATGCCCGCGTACAGATCGACCACGGCGCGGCCGGCGATGTCGTCCAACCGCAGGACCCGTGCCTTCTCCTTAACATTGCCGCGGCTGAACATGGTGTATCGCGGCGCCCACGTCTGGTAGACGTCGTTCTGACGCGTTTCGGCCCAAAACTCGGCCGCAAAGTCGCCATCGACCGGCACCTGCGGCGGCAGCACGAGCTCGTCCGGACCAAAGTGCCCCAAGAGACCAACCAGACCTGTGGGCTTGCGCATGACGTTGTCTGACTCGACGATCGGTGCGTTTGCGGCTATATGCGTCACGCCGACGGCCGCCGCAACTGCAGCCAGGGCCTGGGCTTTTGTAGCGGCGTCCAGCGCCGCCCACGCTCCGTCGGCGAATGATCCCGGCGGTACAAGCAGCAGGTTGCCGTATGTCGAATACCGCCGGGGCGAGGTGAGATCGCTGAGTCCAAGCGAAACAGCCACGGTCCGGACTGCTCGTTGCAGCGTATTTTCAACCCCGTCGGCCGCGTCAGCCGCCACGGCCACCGGCTGCAGTGTGACCGTTACCAGAGCGTCTACCGGCGCCAGGCCGGTCGTCACGGACGCGCTTGCGGGGCCGGTAGTCGCTGTAGCATCAACGATCTGGGGTCAGCAAAGTCGATCAGACGCTTACTTTGGTCGTGTGGATTCGGAAAACGGGATCTCCGGTGGCGCCGGTCGAGCGGACGATCCCCCCAGCTCGGTCGAACAGTCCGGCGGCCTCGAGCACGGTCTTGACCTGCTTGAGTTGCCGTGTGTCGGCCAATTCGAGCACGACCTGGTGGGCCATGTTGTGCTGGGAGTAAAAATTGCAAAAGCTGTAGTTAAGCTAGTTGACACGCGACCGGTCAAAATACGTCCGTGCTTAGGACTTGAACACCGACACAGGTCGTTGGGGTAGCCGCGGCTGGTAGGAACGAATTGGCGCACTCTGGCACGGTTGTGCTTGAGTTCAAAGCCGGCTACGGAGCTACAGAGGGCGTAGATAGATGCCAAGCAGGGGTCGATCTGGCTGCCTGGCGGAAATAAATCACCGCTCAAGGCCTCCGGAGGCCTCTGGAGGCCCCAGTCACGTCAGCCCACAGAACCACAGGCCGGACGTACCCGCAGGGACTACGAACAGGCCCAGGCAGTCCAGGTACCGGCCGCCGTTGCGCTCAAATGCTATACTGTGTATTTCCGCTGTACGACTACTAGACTACAGCGCCGGCAAACCCGCAGCCGGCCGGCTGGATGCTAGCAACAGACGACCACAGCGGGTGTCTAGGTCCGCAGACCCTTCTGAATGGCGTCCTTGCGCTCCTGCCACACAGTCTTGCCCGAGCAGCTGCACACGGTCTTGTCGTTCTGCCAGGCACCGGCGCTACGGGCAATCACGCCCACCACGTCCTCCGAGTGCAGGGCCTTGCCCTCCAGGTCAGAGCCGACGACGACGGACCGGCCGATGATGTCCGTGATCGACAGGCCCTCCTTGAGCAGGAACGACTGGCCCACGCCCTGGTCGTCCGAGTCAATCGTCCCCAGGCCCATGAACTTCTCGCCGGCTGACAGCGCGCCGTTGGAAATGTTGCCGGACGTTCGGATCGACGCATAGAACTTGCTGTTCGGCGGCATGCCGTCCAGCGTCAGGTCCAGCAGCGTAGTGGAGGCCGAGGCCTTGACCATGCGGGCAAGACCGCGGATCGGCGACGCCCGGAACTTGGGGTCGTGCGTCTCGAGAATACACACGGCGGCGCCTGCGTCAGCACGCTCCGCACGCTCACTTACTGTTGGGCTCGCCGCTGCCGCGGACAATGGCGTCGCGGCCAGTGGACCGAATCGAGCTGACGACGGACGACGGCGCGACCTCACCCTCGACCGACACCAGCTGGTCGGCCAGGTTGACGTCGTAGCGCTCGATGCCGGGCACAGTCTGCAGGGCCTTGGACACGTCGGCCACGCACGCCTCGCACTCGAGAGGGACCGCGAACACGCTCTGCTGGTCAGCACTGGACGAAACGGCGTCGTGGATTCCAGCCGATCGGCGGCCGGATGAGCGCCTGCGACCGGCCGTACACGCCCGCACCACTCACCTTGATCGACAGAGTCATCGCGGAATGTCTGGACGATGCGCTGGATGGTTCAGGGCGGAAAGAACGAAGTGGTTCGTGGTGGAAGAAGTGGCGGTGGTTATGTCGGTCATGATTATTAATCTCCCAGGAGGCAAACGCCGGGGAACTGGGGTTGCCGTACATTGGCCGCCACGGGCGCACCACGGCTTGCGCGAGCAAGCGGGCCGGGCAAAATGCGCGGACGGAGGCCTACGAGGGACCGGCGCGGTCGGCCGACCGGCGGCTGGGCAGCGGCGGCGGAAATTCAGCGGAACAGTTCATAGTATTCTCATATTCTCTATCGCATCTAATAGCCCTTGGCAGCGTCAACGCGGTTGACGACCGGCGCGCCGTCGCGCATGCGCTCAATGTTGTGCTTGAGGATGTTGGCCACACGCTTGTTGTAGCCAATGGCGTAGCCGGACATGTGCGGCGAGATGATAATGTTCTTGGCCGACCACATCGGGTGGCCCTCCGGCAGCGGCTCGGGCTCGGTCACGTCGAGCGCGGCGCCGGCAATCAGGCCGCTCTCGGCGGCCTCGACCAGGTCGGTCGGGTTGACGATGGCGCCGCGGGCGACGTTGATCAGGAACACGCCCTTCATGAGCTCGAGCTCGGCCTTGGTGATCAGGTTGGTGGTCTCGGCCGTCAGCGGCACCGAGATGACGAGCACGTCCAGGCCGGAGCTGAAGAACTCGGCCAGGCCGTCCTTGCCGGTGAACCACTTGGCCGGGATCGATCCATCGGGATCACCCGAGCCGGGCACGGCCGCCTCGATGCGCTCACGCTTAGGCGGGCTCGAGAAGGTGTGGGCGTGGACGGTCATGCCGAGGGCCTTGGCGATGCGCGCCGTCTGGCGGCCGATGGCGCCGTAGCCGAGGACGCCCATGGTGCGACCGAACTGGTCGATGATGGAGCCGCCCATCTCGGGCACGGTGCCCCAGTGGGCCTTGTCCTGGAACTCCTTGTACTTGGGGAAGCGGTGGAAGAACGAGAGCAGGTTGAGGATGATCCACTCGGCGATCTGCGGCCTGGACGGTCAGCGGAGCCGCGCACGAGACCTACCCGTGAGTGCCGCTCGAGGTCGAGTAGAAGATGTGCTGGTTCTCCTTGAAGAAGGCCTGGTCGAAGAGCATGTTGCTGCCGGCAGAGACGACCTGGACGTACTTGAGGTTCGGCACAGCCGCACCCGAGGGCGGCAGCTGGCGCGCCGTCAGGAGCGCGGTAGTGCGCTCCCACTCCTCGGGCGTGGGCTCGCGGTCGGGCTTGCGCTTCTGACCGTAGCCGGACGACTCGATGATGGTCACGGACTTGACATAAGGCAGCTCGCGCAGAATGTCAAAGTCCGAGGGCGAGTAGTCCTCGGCCGCGTAGGGCGCGATGATGAGAATGTGTTCGTCGGTAAGCGTCATCTGAGGGTTAGCGAGAGCGTACGGGCGTCGGCGTGCAGTGACATACCTTTGGGTACAAAGTGTGTACGAGGGCGGTCTGACGGTTTTAACAAGCGGCGTGCTAGCAGAGGGTCTCGCGCAAGCAATCGTGTGCAGCAGCAAATGCCTGCGCTTGTGATAAGGTGCAATCGGTTGGTCCCGCTGGCGCCGGGCGCATCGGGCGGGCCCGAAGACTAGCGCGGGTGGGAACCTTAGCCGCACGGCGTGCGGCTCATGCACAATTGGGGACCGTGCGCGCCGCCAGTTGCCAGGGCAACGGCGCTGTGGGTTGAGGCGGCTGCCGAAGCGGCTGGCGTGTTGCCAGGGCAACCGTGGAGGGCCGCGGCGGCGTTGCCAGGGCAACCGGCGCCACGCGCGGCCCTGGCCCTGCAGCGCCCTGCAGCCGACGGCGACGGCCAGCCGACGTCGCTAGGCTGCGCCTGGCCGCGCGCAGCCGCGCCACCGCGAACACGGCCAGATCCCGACGCGGATGGGGCAGGGGCGTCATCGCGGGCCCAATCGGCGCCGTCGCGGGCCTAGTCGGCGCCGTCGGCGCCGACTTCCGCATACCGATCAGGCCACGTACCCATGTGTGGGGCAGATCAGATAAGCGATGACGCTTGCCGAGACGCAAACGCCGGACGGGGGCGCGAGCCACAGTGATAGATGCGAGCGCGCGCACGTGGCGGGGGTGATGCCGCGGTCGGCGGGCGCGGGAGAATGCGGAAGGCGGCGATCGGGCCTGCGGAAATGGGGTTGCCCCAGCAACCCGTGGACGGCCGCCGACGGCTGTCAGGCGGCAGACGCTAGCGTACGGCCCAGGGCGCTGCAGTGCCGATTGGCGCGCGAGCTGCGGCGGCTCGTGCGGTCCGGATGGGTCGCTCCGCGAAGCGGGCACCCCCGGGCCACGGCGGCGGGCGGACGGGCGCAGGCGGCCGCCGGCCAGCCGCGCTGGCGGCCGTCGCGTCGACCGGCTATGTGTCGCGTCCGCGCGCCTAACCGCCACGGTGACTCTGCGGAGCGATAAGCTAGGTTGGCCGGCGGAGCTGTCAGGAGTCACGTGGCTGGCACAAGCGGGCAGGCCAAACGAGCGGTGAGCCTAGCCGAAAATTGGGCGGTCGCTGCCTGATACGGCGGCCACGTCCCGGGACAGGCATCGCACCCGCAGCCCCGCCGCGCCAAACGCGGTCGCGGCGCGCAACGGAGTTTGCGGACATATGTCGCGGCTTTCCAGCCGCAGCTCGCGGCGCCGCCGTGGCGGGCGAGGCCAGCACCGCGGGTCGCGCTCGGACGGGCTAGGACCCGGTGCGGACGAGCGCGCGCGTTAGCGCGGTCCGTGGCGGCGGGACGGCCGCCGGCGTCGACCGTAACGGCGCTAGGGCCGCGGCCTGTGGTCGCTAGCGCGCACCCTATTATTTGCTCGGCGGCCTGCCGTTTAGTCATGACTGGCCGACACCGTACCCACCCGGGGCCCTGGCGTGCTCATCGACACGGCCGATAAATTCGTCGGCAGCCCCCCTCCTCCCTCTGTAGAGAGCACGCACCCACACGCAATTGCCTTCCTCTGCCCGCCAGAGCCCGCCGCCCGGTCCGACCTGCGAGGGAACCCTCGCCGCCGCTCCGATCCGCGCCGCACTTGTCGCACCGCCCGGACTATTAGCAGACACCGTCTGCAGCGTCCAGCCGCCCGTTTCAGCTACCAGCAGCTCCGCGCTAGCCCCCCGTCCGTGCGCCCGCGCTCCGGATCATGGCCTACGTGCAGCAGCTGCCGACGCCGCCGGCGGAGACGCTCCGGCCGATTGGCCCCGTGCGCACCAGCAAGCACACGGCGTCGCTGGCGGGCCTGCCGCCGCTCGTGCTCGGCGGCGCCCAGTTCAACCACCAGTACAACTCGGACCCGTTCAGCTTGCCGGTGAAGGACATTGTCCGGCAGTGCTTCGAGGTCGGTGTGTGCGCGATCGACACCTCGGCGTACTACGGCCCGTCGGAGGTGCTCCTCGGCGAGGCGCTCGCCGACGCCGAGATCGCCGAGCTCTACCCCCGCGACACCTACTTTCTGATCACCAAGGCCGGCCGTGTGGCCGAGGCCACGTTCGACTACCGGCCCGAGGCCATGCGCGCGTCGGTCGAGCGCAGCCTGCAGCGGCTGCGCACGTCGTACCTGGACGTGGTCTACGCGCACGACGTCGAGTTCGTGCCGCTGGCGGACGCGCTCGGCGGGATCGCCGAGCTGTTCCGGCTCAAGGCCGAGGGCGTGATCCGCAACGTCGGCATCTCGGGCTACCCGCTCGACGTGCTGCTGGCGCTGGTGCGGCGGGTGCGCGCCGAGCTGGGCTTCCAGATCGACGTCGTGCTGTCGTACTCGAACTTCACGCTCCAGAACCGGCGGCTGCAGGCGTACGTTGACGAGTTCGAGGCCGCCGGCGTGCGCCACGTCCTCAACGGCTCGCCGCTGTCGATGAGCCTGCTGCGCTCGCAGCCGCCGCACGCGTTCCACCCGGCGCGCGCCGAGCTCAAGGCGCGCGTGGCCGACGCCGCGCAGCTGACCGCGTCGCGCAACGTCGAGCTGGCCGACCTGGCCATGCGCTACGCGCTCGCCAACTGGTCGCGGCCAACCGTCGTCGGCTGGTCCACGCTCTTCGAGGTCGAGCGCGGCGTCCAGGCCTACTGGGACAGCCGCAACGACGCTCTGCTGGCGTCGGACGCGGCGCTCATCGACGGCGTCCACGCCATTCTCGCCGAGACCCTGGACGAGACCTGGCCGTCGGGCATCGAGCACGACGCCGTGCCCGCTTGTACATAGGCGTTTTGGATCCCTTTGTTTGTTTTGCACACGGGCCCGTCCCGCTTTTGTTTATTGGCCGTACCCCGCGAATGTACAGTACGCGACGCCCGACCCAGCCGCGCCGTAGGCCGGCTACGCGCGCGGCCGCCGCAGCGCCTCGAGCTCGCGCTCGCGCTCGGCCAGCAGCCGCGCCATCTCCGCCAGCTTCTTCTTGAGCGCGTCGTTCTCCTTGCGCAGCGCGGCCTCCTTGCCGCCCGGCGGTGCCGGCACGGCCAGCGCCGGCGGCACGGCCGCGGCCGCGCCGAAGCTGCGCCGCGCGTCGCGCGGCGCGAGCCCGTCCTCGCGCGCGGCCGAGTGCGTTGACGACGTCGAGTTCGCTCGCCGGTGCTCGGCCACGCCCGCGCTCGCCGAGCTCGTCGCGCTGGACAGCGACGCATTGCTCGGCGACCGCGACCGCGACCGCGTCGACTCCTCGCGCAGCAGCGACAGCTCGCGCTGCAGCTTGTTGACGATCGCCTCCTGCTCGCGCTCCAGCGCGTCATAGATGGCCACGGACGACGCCGACGGTGCCGTCGTGGCCGGCGGCAGCCGTGTCGGCAGCCCGCCCGCCGTCAGCCCGTCCTGGAACGACTGCCGCCGCGACGACGCCGGCGACGCCGACGCCGACGACGCCACGGACGGTGGCGCGCGCGCGGGCGACCGCGCGCTGCGTGCCGGGCCGCTGCCAAACGACCCGGCCCGCTCGATCTTGGGGCCTCTGCTCATCCTGTCTGGTTCGCTGCCTGTGCGGTCGCGGGGTCGAATCGGCCAAGCAATTGCGCCGCGGGCCCGTGGCCGGGCGCCCTACGCCCTATAAGCTCGGGCGGTCTGCCTGCCACCTGCGCCCGCACACGCGGCCGGCCCTACCGCCTGTGGTTGGGACGGCTGGCCCTTTTTTCAACCATGTGATACACCGATGAGGCCGCTGCGCACGCCGCCCACGCCGGCGCCCCTGGCCCGGCCCCTGGCCGCCCGGGCCGGCGTGGCCAAGCCGACCGCGCGGCGGCGACCGGGCCGGCCGCGCCGGGGCCGCCGTGCTGGCCAAAAGAGGGGTATCACACGGCGGCAGCCGCGGCTCGGGGCTGCGCCTGCAGCCGCCGGGCCGGCCGGCGGCCGGCCGGCGCCGCGCCGGGCCCGTGCGGCGCGCGGTTTGCGGCTGAGCGCGCCGCGCGCGGTGCGGCTCAGTGCGCCGCATGGCGTGCGGCGCACGTGCGACGTCATCGCCACCACCGCCGCTGTGGCGCAGCGCAGACGGCCGTGGAACACCGCCGCCATTTGTCAGCACCGTCTATATCAGCGCCCCCGACCCGGCTGACGGCGCGCGGAGACGGCGCGTGGAGACTGCAGACGAGAGGTGAGTGATGGGTTGATCGGCCGGCTGGCGCGCGGCCGGCCCTGCGCGTGCGGATGCTGACCGCCAGATCAGACGACCGATGACCACGCACCTCAACGCCCAGCCGCTGCCCGGCTGGGCGCACTCGGACCGGATCGTGCTGCCCCAGGGCGTGCTCGAGGCCGTGGTCAATCAGCACGGCGGTGCCGGGGCGGCACTGCCGACGCCGCTCACGTTTCGGCTGGCGAACGCGGTCACCGGCGTGCACACGTTCTGCGGCGTGCGCGAGTTCTCCGCGCCAGACGGCGTGGCGCTCGTGCCGGCAGACGTGCTCGGCCTGGTCGGCCTGGCTGCTGGCGGCGACGTGACGGTCGAGCTGGCGACGCTGCCCAAGGGCACCGGCGTCCTGCTGCGGCCGCTCGGGACGGAATATCTGGCCGTGGACGACTGGAAAGCGCTGCTCGAGTCGAGCCTGCAGGCGGCCTACACGACCCTGACCGAGGGCCAGGTCTTCAGCGTCCTGGACCCGGCGTCGCAGACCCGGCTGCGGTTCCTGGCCGACCGGCTCGAGCCCAAGACACCGCTGGGGGCGGTTTGCATCATCGACACGGACCTGAACGTCGACATCGAGGCCATGTCCGAGGACCAGGCGCGCAAGTCGGTCGCGCAGCGCGACGCCCGCCGCGCGGCGCCCAAGGAGGGCGTGCTGCTGCCGGACGTGCCGGTCGAGGGCCAGCTGACGCCGGCCGGCGAGAGCGTGGCGGCCGCGTTTTTCCGCATAGAGGGCCGCCGCGCCGACCGTGACGTGGTCCTGACGCTGGCCACAGACGTGCCGGACGGCGCCGACGGCGACGCGCGCTCGGTCGACGTGTTTGTGGCGACCGACGGCCGGCCTGGCCCAGCATACTTTACGTGGTCGACGCTGGCGACCGAGACCAACACGATTGCCATCGCCCACACAAACGACGCCCTGGCCGCCGGCCGGCCACTGCTGGTGGCTGTCGTGTCGGGCGCGGCCGCGCCGGTGGCGTTCTCGTTGACGCTCACGCAGCCGGAGGCCGCCGGGCCGGCCGAGCCGGCCAAGCCGGACGGCCCCCCGTCGGCGGATCACCGGCTGTGCACCAACTGTGGGCAGTACTTTCCGTCGCGGTCGTACCAGCTGCACTCGGCGTTCTGCGAGCGCAACAACATTCTCTGCCCGCTCGGCTGCGGCCAGCTGTTTCGGCGATCCGACGGCGGCGTCCCGGCCGCGCACTGGCACTGCCCGGACTGCGAATTTGTGGCCAACTGCGCGTCCACGGCCGTCAAGCACACCGAGTACGCGCACACGCCGCGGGCATGCATCGACTGCGGCGAGGGTTTCTCGAACGGCCTCCTGGCGGGCGTGCACCGGGCATCTGTGTGCCCGCGCAAGCTGGTGCTCTGCCGGTTCTGTCACCTGCTGCTTCCTCAGGACGACCCGCCTACAGGCCAGATCGACATCCTCGAGGGCTACACGGGCCACGAGTCGCAGTGCGGCAACCGCACGACCGAGTGCGACCAGTGCGGCCGCATCACGCGGCTGCGCGACATGAAACGCCACCTGGAGCTGCACGATTTCGAGCGCATCAACCGGCCGGCGCCGCGGACGTGCTCAAACACGATGTGCGTGCGCACGCTGGCCGCAGAGGACAACGTGCTTGGTCTGTGCTCGGTCTGCTTCGGCCCGCTGTACTCGCCGCTGCACGATCCGACTGGCGCCAAGCTGATGGCCCGCGTCGACCGCCGGTACTACATCCAGCTGGCGTCGGGCTGCGGCAAGGCCTACTGCACCAACAAGGCGGCGTGCGCGACCGCGGCGGGCCCGGCCCGGCTGGTGCCGGCGGATGTCGGCGGCGCGGTGGCCGGGCTGCGCGCGCGCGCGGCGGCGACGCCGCCGGAGCTGGCGTTCTGCGTGGACCAGGCCACGACGAAGCGACTGGCCGTGGTCGACTGGATTGCGGACGACGGCGAGTACGCGCGAGCGTGGATCTGCGCGGCTGCCATGGCCGTGCCGACGTCGGACGACGTCGAGGGCTACGTGAGCGACGTGCGCCGCTGGCTGGGCGCGAACGCGGTGCGCGTGGCCGAGAGCTGATGTATATGACGAAAGTATTTAACCAAGATGTGGCGCCGTGGCGCATGACGTAGCGAGCCGGGAGCCTGAGTGGCTGGATGAGCTGACGGACTGGCGCGGGTGAGCCGGCGTGAGTTGTGAGATGTGACCGGCAGCCGCTCGCTGTGGCCGCTCAGGGTCGCACGAGCGCCGCGCGAGGCGCGGGCGGCACGAGCCGCACGAGCCGCATGAGCCGCACGAGCCGCACGAGCCGCACGAGCCGCACAGGCCGCGCACGCCGCGCACGCCGCCAGCCGCACGAGTCGCCCCGCTGCCCGCCAGCTCTCCTCGCCCTCTCTGCCCCCTAGAACGCAGCCGCCGGCGCCAGCGCGTCTGCGGCCAGCGCAGCCTTCTCGTCGTTGTCTGCAGCGGCCAGCGCCGCTTTCTCCGCCACCAGGCGCGTGAACTCGGACAAGTCCGGCAGCGCAAAGCGGCGCTTCTCGCCGCCGTCGCTCGAGTCGAACGTAAAATCGGAAAAGTTGTACTTGTCGCTGTCGGCCAGCACGATCGGCGCACGCACGACCGGCGCCGGGGGGGTCTCGGGCTCGGTCGAGAACGTACAGTCCATGTCGGACTCGGTCGGGGTCGAGGCGGTCGTGGCCGTCGCCGAGGGCGTCTCGGCAGCGACGGTGGCTGTGGTCGTCGTCGTCGCCGTCGTCGCCGTCGTCGTCACCACCGTCAGGGGCACCGTGGCGGTCTCGGCGTCGACCGGGTCGGCTGGCTCGGCCGCCAGCGCCGCCAGCCGCGCTTCGTCCTCCTTGACGGCCTCCATCGAGTCCTCCTCCCACAGCACGTCGGCCGGGTTGAACAGGCTCTCGATGCGGCGGTGCCAGATGTAATTGCGGTCGTACGTGTACGACGTGCCAAGCGAGCTCTTGGTCTCCGCGCGGCGCCGGCGCATGTTGACCTTGGCCTTGCTGCGGTTGCGCGAGCGGAACGAGCCCGCCAGACCGCCGTCGCCGGTCCGGCGCGGCCGCCGCGACGCGCCGTACAGCAGCGACGACATCCACTCCTTGCGGTACCGCGGCAGGCCGCGGTAGCACACGGCCGGCTCGACCGGCGCCGGCGGCAGCTCGAAAAGGGCCTCAAAGTCGCCCTCGGTCACGCCGTGGCTGGCCAGGTACTCGCCAAACGTCTTGCAGCCGTTGGCGAACCGCAGCGTCGGCGGCGGGCAGAACTCGGGCGGCACGCCGGCCGGCCCCGACAGGAACGAGTAGCTCGACGGGCCGGTCAGGTCGTCGAGAATGGCAATGTACCGCAGGATGTAGTCGCGCACCGACAGCGTCGAGCCCAGCAGCGCCGTGAAGTCCTGCGGCGACACGCGCTCGAGCGACGACGCCGACGACGCCAGCGACGACATCGACCCGTCCGCCGTCAGCAGGCTGACGGGGATCATTGCCGTCGGCGGCAGGTCGCCCTCGTCGATGGTCTCGGACGAGAGCGACGACGACGAGTCGTCGGCCGGCAGCCGGAACAGCGACGCCAGCACGGCACGTGTGCGCCGCCGGCGGCCGTCCGGCGCGTCGGACCCGAGCGTGTCGCCCGAGACGTTGCCGAGCGTGTCGCAAGACGCGTTGTCCATGGCCAGCAGCTTGCGCCGCGGCCGCATGTAGAGCCGCAGCGAGTCCATCGGGCTGCGGCGGCCGCGGGGCGTCTGCAGCGCGGCGGCGGCCTGCAGCACGGGGTCGGGCGCGGGCGAGCTGCGCCGCCGCAGCCGGAGCGAGTCCTGCAGCTTGCGCGCGAAATGGTCCATGATGTTGAGCTGGACGGGCCACTTCGACAGATGCGCCGGCCGCAGGGCCAGGCGCGCCCTAAATAGCCTGTGCGGCGGCCGCCGTGCCCACCGCTGCGGCGTCGCCACGCCGCCGGGGTCGTGCCTGGCGGGTCGGCTGCTGGGCCGGATAAGAATGGCGAACGCCGGCTGGGCCGTGTGCACGCGCGCGCGCGGACGCGCGAACGCCGCCCACCGGCCGCGGGCGACGGCGGGACGAGCACGCCGCGGGGGAGCGCGCGCGGACACGCGGCCGGTGCCGACGGGCAGCGGACGGCGGCCGAACGGCGGCGGCCGCGGTGCCGAGAAAAGCGCGCCGGCCGCGGCAGCGGCGGCCGATCCGCGGCCGGCAGCCGAGCGGCCGGCGGGCAGCACCCCGGCAGGCAGCTCCGCCCAGTCTGGCCCCCGGCCGGGCCGTGGCGCGGGCGTGCGGCCGAGGTTTCGCGCCGCCGTCCGGCCGTGTGGTCGTGTTTTACAGTTTCGGCGCCGCACCAATTTCGTCTCCCGGCGAACGACGTCAACGGGACACCTCGGCGACAACAATCATGGCGACACCAACGCTCAGGCAGCACCCGCTCGCCGTGCGGCCGGCCGCCCGGCGACCGGTCGCGGCCCTCGTCGCGCTGGCCGCGCTGATGGCGCAGCCGGCGGCCGCGGTGCTCTCGTACTGCCGGTGCACCTGCGGCGGCAACTCGACGCTGATAGCGCTGGTGAACGAGCCCGCGACGTCGTGCGTCGACTGCACGCGCAAGTTCTGCGCGGACTACAACCTGCCGCAGTGCCACGACACCGCCGTGGACGACGTGGTCACGGTGTGCTTTGGTAAGTCGGCGATCGGCGCCGCTGACGCAGAACGCACGTCGACCAAGGAACAGACCATCGTCGTGCTCTTCCTGGTGCTGACGCTGAGCCTGCTGGCGATGGCCGGCGGGCGGCGCGCGCTGGCGGCCTGGCGGAGGGTGAGTGTGGTGCGCCGCACCTCGTGCGGCTCGTACTGACGGCAGTCCCGCGGCCAGCCCTACACGACGCTGTGAGATAGAAATGGATAGATTGAGCCGCAGAGCGTGCGGCTGCGAGCCGCAGGCCGTGCGGCGCAATTGCGCCGCACGGTGTGCGGCTCGCGGCCGCACACGTACGCGCCGCACGGCGTGCGGCTCACTGCCGCCGCAGCGCGCCCACCAGCTCCGCCGCCGCCGCGCGCGTGTCGGCCACGGCCGTGTGCGCCAGCGCGGCCTGCACGGCCGGCAGCCCGCCCGCGGCCACGACCGCGGCCGCCACCGCCGGCGTCGACGCCCCGGCGACCATGTTCTTCAGGCACACCATGGCCCGTAGCAGCAGCCCGTCGTCCTCCTCGTCGCGCAGGATACGCAGCACGGCCGCCACCGCGTCCGGTCGCGCGCCGACCACGTCCGCGGCCAGGTTCCAGTCCGTCAGCGTGGCCAGCGCGCCGGCCGCGGCCGTCCGCGTGCTGTCGTCGTCGGCGTCGCACAGCGCGGCCAGCACCCGCAGCCGCGTGTCGCGCCCGGCGTCGTCTGGGTCCAGGTACCGCGCGGCCGCGTGCGCGGACGCCATGAGGTTGCACACGAGCTCTGTCGCCGCCCGCCGGACGAGGTTGTTGTCGGCCAGCATCAGGTCGTCCAGCTGCGGCCACACGGCTGCGGCAATCTGATCGGCCAACGGCCCGGCCGCCAGGTTCGTCAGCGCCAACAGGGCCTCGAATTGGTCCAGCAGCGACCCGTCCGTGCCGCGGTCGAGCAGCCGGAGCAGCGGGCCGACCGCCACGTCTGGCCGGACCTTGGCCGAGAACGCGAGCGTAGGGTCGACCGATATCAGCATGCGCGCCAGCGCGCGCTGCGCGTCGCGCACGCCGGCTGCCGCCACCGCTGGCCGTCCGTCGGCCGGCCGGCCGCGCTGCGTGATGAGCACGGCCGTCACCAGGCCGCCGTCGCGCACGATGCCGGCCCGGGCCGTCCGCTCGACCGTCAGCGCAGCCAGGGTGGCCGCAATTGCCGCCAGGGCCGCTGGCGTGCCGCGCACGGCGCACACGCTCAGCAGGCCGACGATGCCGAGCTTGAGCAGCTGTGCGCACCGCCCGGCCGCCGCCGAGCGCTCGTCGTTGTCGCGGGCGCCGCCGGCCGCGGCCTGCAGGTCCTTCAGCTGCCGGTGCTCGGCCGTCAGCGTCGGCGGATAGGCCGCCAGGTTGCTGACGATCGTCAGCAGACCGTAAACCACCGACGGCTCGGTCTTGGCGTCGGCCGCCAGCGTCAGCAGCGCCCGTAGAAACGGCTCGTCCGCGGCCGTGGCCGCCTTGACTGCCGGCTTCATGGTCGCGAACGCCAGGCCCTCGACCGCCGCCGGGACCGTGTCGCTGGCCGCGACGGCACCGCGCAGCGTCGTCGCGTAGCCGTCCAGCGCGCTCGCTGCCGCCGTCACGTCGGCTGGCCGTGCGCCCGGCTTGGCCGTCACGTTCAGCTTGACCAGCAGCGCCGCCGCGCGGATCTTGACCGCCGTGTCCGGGTTGGTCTCGGCCGTGCGCGCCAGGTCGCCGAACGTGCTGTCAACGACGTCCCGGCACGCGCGGTCGTTGCACGCCGCCGTGAGCAGCTCCAGGGCGGCCACCACGACCTGCTGCACCTTGAGCAGCCGCGCCGGCACGCCACCCGTCAGCGCCGGCAGCCGCAGAAACACGGCCGCGGCAAAGCCCGGATGGATCTGGAACAGGCTCTGGACCGTGTTGAACGCGGTGATGTACGTGCCGGCCTCGTCCAGCAGCATCAGATCGTCCACGACGCTCACGGCCTCGGCCTCGTACGCGCTCGTGTCGGCGCCGGCGAGCAGCTCGGCCAGCCGCAGCAATGTCCGTGCCCGCGCGGCCGGGTCCTCGGGCTTGCCGACCGCCGTCAGCAGTCTGCGGAACTCGTCCATCTGCGGTCAGCATGTCAGCCGCACGGCGTGCGGCGCAGCGGCTATATGGCGCATGTGCGGCTATATGGCCGGCCAGACGGCGCCGGAAAGGACTGCCGACGCTCCGGTCGGTCGGACAGGCTGCACCGCCGGACCCGTGTAGCCGCATATAGCCGCATATAGCCGCTCGGGCCCCCGGCCGCGGCTCCGCCAGAGTCAGCGTGCGCCCCTCTCCGGGGCTGCGTAGAGCGGCTGTCCGCAGGACCCAGCTTCGACGGAGCGCCGCCGGAGGCCTCTGCGGCTATATGCGGTTATATGCCGGCTCCAGTTCTGCTCGAGGGCAGCCACCCCGGCGGGGCCGCTGCCCTCAACGGAGTCACGAGCCCAGTATGCCAGCAACGCAAGCCCACCAGCGGTCACGGCGATATTGTCGAGGATAGTCGCCGTTCCGCAGAGCCTGGATCCGGCGCCCACAGAGCCCGGCCTCGACGTATTGTCCCGGATTAGCGTGCGAGGCTTCTGGAGCTCGGTTCCCCGATGTCTGGCCGAGCCGCGTAGTCGCTTGCGCCCACAGTCGCCGAGCACTGGCCGCCGCCCGTACTCACCTGTATGCCTGGATGCCGTCGACGTTGGCGCGCGTTATACGTGCCTGCACCTAACCCTTCTTCACGGTTTTCGCCGCCGTCGCTTTCTGCCAACCGTGTAGCGTGCACACAGCCCGTGAGCGTGCCTGGTGCTGTCGGACGCGAGGACGACGTTCTGCGTGAGTGTGGTCGGCGCTGGACGCGCGCACAGCCCGGAGCATGAGCGTACGCAGCTGGTGGAGCCGGTCGCGGCCGCCCACTGCGCGCTCGATCTGGCGGCCGTCCGCAGCGACAAACAGCGCCCGGCGACCGATCCCGGCGACCAGCGGCTGCCGGATGGCCCCCCGAACACTGGCGACGACTGGCGCGCCGGAGACCGTCCCGACGGTGGCTGCCCTGGACAAAGTTGTCGCACCGACCGGACATTCTTCTGCAGCCAGATTGTTGCAGATCCCGCCCGTTGCAGCGCCGGTCGAGGCAGCCGGTGAGCTGCTGCAGCAAGCGCGGGCAGGCTCGCACGAGCAGGCGGCTAATGCGGTCGCCAAGATGGCTGAGGCCGTCGAAAGCGGTGCCATGGCCGACGCGCCTCTGTGGCTTGCCGTGGACGCAGTGGCCGCGGATCGGCCGCAGATCCTGCGCTCGCCAGCTCTTTCGGGTCGCCTGCTGGACCTGGCCACCAGGAGCAAGAGCTATCGGGCGCGTGCGCTGCGGAGTGTGGGCGACGCTGTCTACTTTGACGGCCAAGCGCTGGCCACGACCGACGCCGGCGACGCCGCGCTGGAACGCCAGTACCTGCTGGAGCTGTCGCGACGCGATCCGCAGCCGCGCAAGGCTCTGGCACTGTGGTCAGCCCGCCGACCAAGCCGCGACCGAGCCTGGACCGAGCTCGGTCTCGATCTCTACCTCGGCTGTCGCCGCGAGGACGCGGCTATTGCGCTGGCCGCCGACATCGAGGCCGCCTACGGCACCATGTCGCCGTCCGCGCTGACCAAGTTCGTCGTGCACGAGTTCGCAGCCGGCCGGCCAATGGAGGCCATACGGCTCTACGACCATTTGGCCCGTCTGGCCGACGATAACACGCGCAAACAGGCCAACCTCAAGCGCTGTTTGCGGGCCGCACTCGACGCCAACGCGCGCGGAGCCTACGAGCGCATCCTGGCCGACGTGCAGGCGCTGGCTGTGGGCGAAGACGGCGGCGTCGACGAGGCCGTCATGCTGTTTGACCACCTGACGGCCGTGTTTGTGCGGGCAGCAGCCGCCGAGCGGCTGCGCGAGCGTCCTTCCGGTGGCATTCTTCACGCAGCCGACAAGGTCCGCCGGCTGAGCGAGTACGCCGACGTGTGCACGACCAGCTGTCCGGCTGCGGCCGACTCCCCCGAGTACTACCGAGTCCTGCTCGACCGGCTGGGCCGGCTGGGCAGCCCAGCAGCGGCCCAGGCTGCGGCGGCCGTGGCTGATCTGGCCGGGCGCAATCTAGCCGTGGACCCGTTCCATGCGCACGGATTCATGCGCGCGCAGCTGCCAGCCGTTGCCGCCGCAGACGACTTTCTGCGGCTCATGGAACACATCCGGCGACGCGAGCTGGCCGGCGAGCCGGTCCAGGCGCTACTCGGGCCGCCGACGGCCGCACACTACGCGCTGCTGGTGCAGCATTGGTGTCGCCGCAGCAACGCGGCCGGTGCCCAGGAAGTGCTTGATCGGATGCGCAGTCTGGACGTTGCCCCGGACACAACCGTCTGCAACGCGCTTCTGGATCGCGGCCGCCGCGCCCGCGACTACGGCCTGGTCTGGTCCGTCTACAACACCATGCGCCGGCTGCAGATCCGGCCGGACGCGCGCGTGCTGACAGCGATCTGGCGGGCGCTGGCCGCAGCCGACGCGGACGCGCGCCGGGGTCTGCCGACGGCCGCGGGCGCGCCGTCGCCGCGCGAGCTGCTGGCGACGCCCCCCGCAGACGTGCGCACCGTCCAGTACGCTGCGCAGCACCTGATCGCTGTCGGCGACATGGCCGCAGCCGTGGCCGTGCTGGACGCGGCCGCGCGCGCCCGAATCGCTCCTGACGAGGCGCTTCTGACGACCGTCCTGGCCGCAGCCGGCCGCAGCGGCGGCAAGACGCCGGCCGAGGCCGAGCAGACGCGTCTGGCGCTCATCGTCGAGCTGCTGCAGCGGGCCGGCCGCGGCGAGCCGTCGACCGCAGACCTGGCCGACGTCGTCCGGGCCCACGCCACGGCCATCGGCGCCGATCTGGCCGACACAGCGGCCGTGGCCGCCGCGCTCGATGTCGCAACTGTACATTAACTAATCGTGGTCGGCCTCGTTCAGCCCCGGACAGTTTTCGGCGAGGTCTTCGGGCCCGTCGTACGCACATCCGCACCAAAAACAGTACGAGTATTTCGCCCGCTGGTACTCGAGCAAGTCCGCCAGCCGCTCGGCCGGCTCGCGCTCGAGCGCCTCGGACATCTCGTCGTCGTTGGCGTAGTACGTGGTCGCGTTGAACGTGGCCAGCGTGTCTGTGGGCTCGTCTTCGAGCGGGTCGTCGTCGCTGGACTCGGCGCGGTCAAACTGGCGGCTGCGGAGCGCCTTCTCGCGGCGCAGCTCGAGTGTCTCGACCACCGTGTCGCGCCACAGCACGTTCAGCTTGTCCAGGAGAGCCACGGCCGGCGCGGCCTTGTCCGAGTCGAACGAGTAGTCGAGCAGGGCCGTGACGGCAGCCTCGACCTCGGGGTCGGCTGCCGCGTCCAGCGTCTGGCAGACGCCCTGTGCGGCCCGCAGCTTGCCGGCCACCTGTTTCTCGGTGTTGTTCTCGGCCAGCCGGGCGACAAAGTCGCGGCGTTGGGTCTCCTCGTCCTCGACGGCGGCGGCCGCGGCGGCCGCGGCTGCAGCCAGCTGCTCGCGCTCGATGGCCTCGTGGCCGATTCCCACACGGCCGGACCGTGCCTCTTGTCGCAGCGGCTCGCGCAGCCGGTCGTCGTCGTCGTTGTCGCGGGCGCGCCCGAGCGCCTGGCCGGGCGTGTAGCCCATCTTGGCCATCATCCGCATGGCCGCCGAACTCGGCGCCGATTCGAACAGCGACGTGGACAACGCGGCCTCGCGCTTCTCGCGGCTGACTTCGGCCGGCGGACGCGTGATGCCGCGCTCGGCCTGCTCGCGCAGGATGCGGTTGCGCTTTTGCGAGTAGGTTTCTTCGGCTGGATGGACGGCCGTTTCAGGCTCGACAATTGCCATCTCCATGTAGTCTGCGGCGGCGGCGGCGGTTGCGGAGCCGAGCCCGGCGTGCTGTTCGGTCGGCGCGCCGAGTCCAGGGCGCGCGTCGGCTCCAGGGCTGGCGGGCGATCCAGGGCTGCCGGTGGCTCCGAGTCCGGCGCGGAAACCAAGCCCCGGCCGCTCCTCGGCGTCCGCAGCGTCGACGTCGGCCGCGATCTCGTCTCTGGCGCTGGCCGCGGTCTCGCCACCATCGAGGGGAGTGTCGGCGTCCGCGGCGGCGTCGTCGGCGGCCGGCTCAGGCTCCACAGACGGCGGCAAAAACAGGCGGCGTCGCCGATCCGCATCTGGCGCCGGCCGGGGCGGCTGCTCGCCGTCGTCCGAGCCTTCGTCCGGCTCGAACATGGCCAGCTTCTGGGCCTTGGCCCGCGCCGGCAGCTGGAACCGCGTGTCGGCGCGTTTCGGACCCATGGTGTGGTGGATCTGGGGGTACGCGTTGAGCTGCGGGAGACCGCCGCACGGAATGCGGCGTGGCGCAGCGAGCCGCACGGCGTGCGGCGCGCCCAGCTCGAGCCGCACAGCATGCGGCTCGCGGCTACCTGCGGCTATATCGTCGCGTCTATGTACATTGGCGGTTATTTCAGATGCCATACACCCGCCGCGCGTTCGCCGTCGTCGCCGTCAGCACCCGCTCCAGCGGGCACTCGAGCAGGTCGGCCACGCGCGCGGCGACAAACGGAATCATGCCGCTGTGCGACACGCGCCGGTTCCGCGGCCGCACGTTTGCCGGAACCATGTACGGCGAGTCGGTCTCGAGCACGATGCGGTCGAGCACGGCCAGACCGCGTCCCCGCAGCAGTGCCGGTGTTGTGTCCAGCGACGCGTACGTGATCACGCCGGTGATGCCGATGACCGCGTTCGGCCAGCGGTCCAGGATGGCGTTGCCGAGCTCCACCGAGCTCGTGAAGCAGTGCACATGGAAAGGGTGCCCTACCGGCACCTCGGCCTCGAGAATGGCCAGCGTGTCGTCGTCGGCCTCGCGCGTGTGGACCACAAACGGCAGGCCCAGGCGCAGCGCCAGGCGGATTTGTTGCCGGAAAACCTCGGCCTGCACGGCCCGGTGCGTGCTCTTCTTGTAGTCGAGCCCGCACTCGCCGACGGCGACGGCCGCCGGATGCACCAATGCGGCCTCGATCGCAGCCGCGTCCTCCGGCGTGTGTCGGTGGGCCGACAGCGGATGGCACCCGACGGTGAAGTAATACTTGCCCGGCCAGCGGCCGCCGCGGGCGAACGCGTCGGCCAGACGGCTGCCCCGGCGGTTCACGGGCACATCGCAGCAGATGTCGACGACGGCGGCCAGGGCGGGCGGGAACAGAGCGTGCGCCAGCTCGGCCTCGTCGGCCGGCCCGCCCGGGCCCTTTGAACGGGCGCGAGCGCTTTTCAGCGTCAGATCCAGGTGACAATGTGTGTCGATGAACGCGGTCGCAGCCGCCGGCGCGCTCACGGCCAGGCCGAGCGCGTCCGCCGCCGTTGCCAGGCCGCGCGCGCTGCTTGCGATTGTGGAGGGAAACATGATGATTGCTAACTACTGCGTACGAACGATATCCCACACGACGTCCGTCACCGACACCTCCTCGCCGGCCTTTTCGTCGTAGTCGAACCACTCGCCCTCGTCCATAGACACGTCCGTGAACGGCGTGCCGGACTCGGCGCCCTTGCAGATCCAGTTGCCGGCGGCCAGGAACTCGACGAGCTCGAGTCCGCGCGTCTCGATGTCCACGACCGGCTGCGGCTTGCCCGAGTCGTCGGCGTTGTACGCGCGCACGGCAGCCTTGCCCTTGGTCGCCTGGAGCACGAACGACGCCGAGGCCTCGCGCCGGCACGCCTTGCACTTCCACACAAAGTTGGCCGTGCCGCGCGACCCCGACAGCTCGTACGTGTCGAATCGGTTGAAGAAGACCTCGTTCGGGTGCACCTCCCGGCACGACGTGCACTGCACTTTGAACGTGTACGCGTAGGGTTCGCTCTCGTCGTCGGCCGGCGCCAGGCCGGTCACGCCCGCCAGCTCGGCCTTCAGGCGCAGAGAGTACGGCATTTTGTCGGTGGTGCGCGGTGCGGTCCTCGAGATTTGTGACTTTGTTCAGCCGCACAGCGTGCGGCGCGACAGCGCCCTACGGCCCGCCCTAAACCTTTTTGCCCAGAACCTGACTGGGTGGCCAAGTTGGTTAAGGCGTACGACTGTTAATCGTAAGATCGAGAGTTCGACCCTCTCCCTGGTCGTATTTTTGCACCGCGCGGCAGTGCGGTCTGCCCTGCAACGGGCGGCAGAGGCGATGGCTCGACAAGCCTGGGCGTGTGCTACTAGGCCGCCGGCGGCTTCATTTTTGGCAGTCCGCTCGCTCGGCAAGCGGCTTGTAGCTGCTCGGGGCACCGCTCTAGTATAAGCTGGCCTTGCTAGCTCAATCGGTAGAGCGTGAGACTCTTACGCAAGATATCTCAAGGTTGGGGGTTCGAGCCCCCCGTGAGGCTTACTTTTTGGTGCTGCGCGGTCTGATATTTTGTAATAAGTCTGATTTGATTGGTCTCCTTCAGGTAGACGGAGACCAAAAATACTCGTCTGAGGTCTGCATGTGAGCGCCAATCGCAGATTCAGGAATGTAGTTCTGGTTTCCATCACTCTGGATCCGTCATTGGCGCGACTTCTTGTCGGCGACGCGTCCGCAGCAGGATGCTTAACGCGGCGCACAACGCAAGCCACGGCGCGCTACGGCTAAAAAAACGACCAGGGAGAGGGTCGAACTCTCGATCTTACGATTAACAGTCGTACGCCTTAACCAACTTGGCCACCCAGTCGCGCTTCCCTGTCGACCCGAGCTTGCCGCCGAGAGGCGCGGCAATGACGCACGTGACTAAGGGGCCGGGTAGCATGAGCCGCATACCGTGCGGCGTCACCGCGCCAACACAAAATTTTAAGCCGACCGACGTCGTCTGCAAAAAAATTGCAACCTGCAACCACCGGCGCCAGACAAGGACGCCGTCTGCGCTCGCTTCTCGCTGTGCCGCCACCCGACGCCAGTGGATGCGGCAGCAGGTACGTCGCTGCGCGCACGAATTGGCTCAATCGATCGCTGACGGACAGCCGGAGAACGCCTTTCCGCGACCAAGCCTGGGTGCCTGTGCCGGTCCGTCCGCCGGCCTGAGCCCTCGCCGCCTCCCGGCCGGACCCTCGCCGTCGGCCCTGGGCCGGTTGTGCATGCGCCCGGCCAAGCGCGATGCTCCGCCCCGGCCCCCCTTGCCCGCTACCGCGCGGGCCGCTGCCCTCGCGGTTTGACGGGTTCTACTCGCGGTTCTTCGCCGTGTGCCGCGCCCGGCTGGCCGCGGGCTACCACGACGGGCCGCGGCGGCCTGCTCGGACACACCGCCCGCTCGCGCCCGGCCGGCCGCCGGCGATGCCTGCGCCGGCGGTTGAGACGCGGGCGCTGGGCGCGGCCGAGCAGGAGATGCTGACGGCACCGCTGTGCGCACGCGCGCACACGCTGATGCCGGTGCGCGGCGGAGGACCGGACGATACGGAGCGGTACGTGCAGATGCGCGCGTCTGACGATGGCGCACGCGCGGCGCGGCTGGCGATCCCAGCCCTGGAGACGGCCGTGAGGTCGCTGGCACGACAACTGCTGGCCCTGCACGACATTGGACAGTTGCTGCGGCTGCGGCGTGCATACCGGGGCGCATCGCTGACCGCTGCCGAGGCCGCGCTGGCCGACCGGCTGGCCGCAAGCGGCCTGCCGCTTGACCGCGAGGCCCTGCAGCGACTGGCGCCGACCGACGTCGACGTGCTGCTGCGCGCCGTCGCCAGCGGCGACATGGCTGCCACGATTCTGGACGCCCGCATGCCGCCGCCCGCGCCGACGCGCGACCTGCCCGTGTTCCGCTACCGCGACGCCGCCCGACTAAACTCGGCTCTCGTGTCGTTCATGGACCGCTGGATCGCCACGACGGACCGCGACGCGGGCCCGACCGGCGCCAGCGAGCTCGTCGAGCTGTCGGCGATGCTCTCGCGCTCAGAACACCCGCCCGACATACGCACGTTCAACATTCTCATCCGCAAGCTGACCTTGCTGCGGCACAACTCGGCAGCGCGTCTGGTCTATCGGGCGCTGGTCGACTCGCAGCTGCCGATCACGCTCGACAGCGTGGTCTCGCTGCTTGCGTTCGCGACCGTGCTCGACGACCGTGCGTTCTTCCGCCGGCTGCTGCGCATGCTGTTCCCGAACGACCTGCATCCGGCGCCGGCACCTGCGCCCGGCTTCCGCGCGACGTCCTTCGACCGCACGGCGTACGTCTCCAGCCGCAACCCGGTCTACCCGGCGCCAGTGTACGGCGCGGTGATGCACGCGGCCGCGCGCTGGGACCTGCGAGACGTGTTCCACGCGGTCAAGGCCGAGTACGTGGCGAAGGGCGTCGTTCCGACGCTGCAGCTGATCACAATCGAGCTGCAGTACGCCGCCACTGTGCGCGACTTTGCCATGGCCGACCGTGCGTGGTCGCATCTGCTGCGACTGGAGCGGTTGACGGCACACGCGTCCGACTCGGCCGCCTGCGTGCGTGCGGACTTTCATGCATTCTATTGGATGCGGCGTGCGTGCGATCGCTGCCAACAGCTGGCCGCACGCGACCGTCTAGCGGCCCTGGCTGCGGCCCGCGGCATCGACATCAACGCGCCGTTTTCGGCCGCAAAGACCAAGGGACTGCGCCCGCAGTCGCGGTCGCGGTCGGCCGAGCAGGCGGCGACGTCTGCGCGCCGTTCGGCGTCTGCCCAGGCGTCTTTGCGAGCGTCGGCGGCGGCGCGGCCGTCGTCGCCGTCCCGGCCGTCGTCGCCGTCTCAGCCGTCGGGCCAGGCGTCCAGGCGCGCGTCGGCGTCTGCATCTGCATCTGCGGCATCCGCCGCATCGACAAAAGCCCCGGCTAAGGCCGCGTCTGGCTCGGAGGCTGCGCCTCGCCCCCCTTCGCCAACGCCCGCGCCTGCTGAGCGTACGCCGCTAGCAGCCGACAAGGACGCCGAGCTCGTTAAGCGCAGCCTCTAGTGCGCCAAGAAGCGGGGCGCGGGGGCATATAGCCGCAGGAGCGCTGGCATATAGCCGCAGCGACTACAGCATACAGCCGCACACGCTTATAGCCGCACGACCACGGCACAGCCGCACGGGCCTCCGACCGCGGACGAGGGCATATAGCCGCATGGCATATAGCCGCAGGACATATAGCCGCCGCACCGGCCCACCGTACATATCCACACCGCACACCGTCCGCGACGGCCAGTCTGTCTCATGACATGCACTCATGTCCTTTGCATATTCTGTACATACATTCTACAAGAGACGTCTGCGTGCAGACGCGGTCAACGAAGCAATTCCGCTACACTGCGGCCACGTTCAGGCCCAGCCCCACCGACTCGTAGAGCAGGCCGCAGCCCTCGACGCCAATCCAGCCAATGCCCGCATATACAATGAGCTTGGTCACGACCTCGACGTCGTACTGCACGCGCGGCGGCTTGATGTTGGCAAAAATGGCGTCCTCGTCCTCGTCGTCGTCCAGGCCGGGCTCGTTGAGGTCGAGCGACTTGCGGCGCTTGCGGTCGCGCTGCGCCATGGCCTCGTACATGTCCGCCGTCGACTGCGGCCCGACCGAGTCTGACCGGCCGCGGCGCGTGACGGTGTGGATGATGCCCGGGATCTCGCGTGCCTCGACCAGCGTCGTGTCCGGCACCGACGCCGGCACGTTGGTGTACTCGCTGGCGTTGACGAACGAGCCGCGCGGGATCGACAGCCCCAGCCGGTCAATGACCCGGTACAGCGGCGGCAAGTAGGTGTGCAGGGTGCGCTTGGTGATGGCGCGCCAGACAAAGATCCACACGATGCCGAGCACCACGCGTAGGACCGAGACCGGCACGCCCAGCGTCGACGCGTACGGGATCGTGCCCACCGCGGCGTTGGGCATGCTGTGCGGCGACGACGCGTAGTGCCACAGGCCGAGGTCGACGCCGAGCACCACGCCCGCGAACGCCACGCTGTCCTCAAAGCACGGGCACGGGTCGACCGGCTCCGAGTGCACGCGCACGAGCGCCAGCATGATCGGCACCATCACCAGCAGCACGCTGGCCCGGCCGGAAGCGATGTAGGCGTCCAGCGCCGGGCCAAAGGTCGCGCGCAGGTACCACAGCAGCCAGCCCAGGAACGAGCCCGCGATGACGTCGAGGAAGCCGTGCATGCCGCAGTACAGCCGGCCGAGCACGATCGAGACCACGTACTGCCAGCAGACCGCGCGCAGCGCCAGCAGCTTCCACGCCGGCCAGTCCCCAGCGCTCTCGAGAGCCGCGTAGTACACGACCAGCGCGGCCGACACCGCGTTCGTCGAGTGCGTGCTCGGAAAGCCGTACTCGAGCGCGGCCGAGCCCGACATGGTGATCCGGTGCAGCGGCGGCGACATTGGCCGCGGCAGGCTGTCGTCAGCGTGATCCGGCAGGCGCTTACCAGAGCATGTCCTTGAGGAAGCCGGTCACGTAGACGCCGTAGCCGAGCGTGTACACAAGCCTGCGTCAGCACGTCCCTGCGCGCACGTACCCCCGGCCGACGCTGACGTAGCCAAACCAGAACGGCACCGGCAGCATGATCACGAAGAACGTGTGTGTGCCGAGGTTCGCCGTCAGCGCAAAGTACTCGTCCAGAAACGCGCAGCGGGTGTGTTCCTGCGGTCAGCGGGCCCGGCCCGACACGTACCTGGATCCACGCCAGGTACGGCGTCTCCAGACGGACGAGCGGCAGCAGCCGTTGGCGGAGCCGGAACCGCCACGGCGACATGCTCGACTTGTAATGGTTCAGGCTCCGATTGCCGGCATCCCGCACGTTCTTCTTGAGCGACGGCTTGCGCGTGGTACCTGCGGTGGTCTCGGTACCCGCAGCAGGCTCGATCGACATGGCGGGCCGGAGAGGGACGGGCTCGGGCGGTCAGTGGGCTGTCGGAGATGAGGGCGGGAACGCGCGATCGCCGGCGGCAGGGCCGGCGACGGCCATCGCGTGCGCTGGCGGGCGACGGCGCGGCCGCGGAACGTACCTGTTATCTGATTGAGCTCTGGCTGTTGCGCAGACCTGGCAGGATCGATGACAGGCAGATGAGCGGACCGGGCAATTGCTCGAGAGCGGTGTCGTCAGGTAGAGGGAGCCAGGTAGAGAGTGAGAGTACGCCAGCCGCGACCGGCTAGTGGGAGAGCATACGCGCAGGTGCATGCAGGGAGCCACACCCCAAGAAGCGCATGTTGAGCTACATACGGACACACTAGGCTGGGAGGGGACTAAAGGTCTGCAGCCAGTCCAGAGCGAGCAGGGGCCTGCCGTAACCAGCTGGCTCGCCGCAGCCAAGCACCCCCCGGATGGGCAAACATGCCGTATAAAGCTAGTGTTGTCCGTACCTCGATAAGCACCACCGCTCCGCTGTTCTAGGCAGCAGGCTATGGTCGGACGCACGGTAACAAGTACGCCGATAACATACTGCTTTATAAATACGAAGGCCGCCGACTGATCTGGCACAGGAGCATCCAGATCAACAGTCACGAGACCGGGCGAGCCAGCCGACGACCAGCCGACACACGGCCACGACAGGCGACACACGGCAAGGTTTTTCATAAGCTTCCGAAATCGTAAGTTAGGGGCGCGCAGAAGCAGGGGCCGGTGACAGGGCCAGGGCGACGGGCGCGGGCAGTGCTGGCCACGGATGGCTGCGGACGGCCGCGGCCAGTCGGCCGAGACGCCCTCGAGCCAGCTGGTCGCGGGCGATCGATTGACTGGGTCGGGCTGGCGACGTCACGGGCACGCGTGCCAGGGACGGGCCCTTAGCCCCCGCCCGGGTCGGTGGCGAGCGGGCACGCCCGGGCTGTGGCCTGCACCGAGCGCTGTGATGGGCGGGCGCCGTGGGAGGGCGCTGTGGAAGGGCACGGTTCCGGGCACGGCCGAGCTGGCGCTGGGACGGCGCTGCCCAGTCGCGGCGGCGCATCGGCGCGTGCACGGGCGGGCCCTTGATCGCCGCCGCAATCCGCCGCGGGCGGATCGGCGGCGACGGCCAGCGCCCGGCGCTAGCCGGGTGCCAGCCACGGGCGCCGTTTCCCAGGCGAGCGCGGGCGCAGCGGGCAGACGCATGCGGCCCTGCGGGCACAGCCACGGAGGTGCATTAGCAGCATGTGGCTGTGCGCGTGGCGGAGGTGGCGCAGAGACGCGACGCGACCCGGTCCCCGACCCGACCTACGACGTGGCCCGACCCGCACCGCACCGCCCCGACCCGACTTCTTTGCTGACCGCCAGATGGTCAAGAGACCCCAGCAGATGGCCGAGAAAAACGGCGAGGGTGAGGCGTCCATCAAGATGGTCGTCATCGGCGACGGCATGTGCGGCAAGACGTCGCTGCTGATGACGTACCTGAACGGGTCGTTCCCCAAGATCTACGTGCCCACCGTGTTCGAGAACCACGTGAAGCCCGTCAAGTGGCGAGGCCAGAGCTACCAGCTGTGCATGTGGGACACCGCAGGCCAGGAGGACTTTGACCGGCTGCGGCCGCTGGCGTACGCAGACACCGACGTCGTCGTCATCTGCTTTGCCGTCAACTCGCCGCTCTCGCTCGAGAACGTGCTCGACAAGTGGTATCCCGAGGCCGACCACTTTGTGTCGGGCCCGAAGCTGCTGGTCGCGCTCAAGACGGACCTGCGCCAGGACGAGAAGAGCATCAACGAGCTGCGCGACCACGGCGAGGTCCCGGTCTCGACGACCAAGGGCCGCGCGGTGGCCGACAGCATTGGCGCGAGCTACCTCGAGTGCTCGGCCCAGAACATGCAGGGAGTGTATGAGATTTTTGACCGGGTCATTGAGCTGGCCACGACGCGCGGCACCGCCGACAGCTCGGCGGGCTGCTCGTGCACGATTCTGTAGAATACATTACTCTTCTGTTTCCTCTGGCTTGTTGAGCGTGTCGTAGAAGCTGCTCCACAGCGACGACACGCTCTCGAACTCCTTGCCGACCTGGCGGTTAGCGCGTGCCGAACGGCGCGGGCGCGGCGGCGCGCGGACGCAGACGAGCGTGGCGCTGTAGGCGAGCGTGACGCGGCTGCCGGTGCTGCAGGGGCGGCGTAGGCCGGTGGCGGACGCGGAGGGCATGCTGCCGGTGGCGAGACAGAGCCGGCGGCTATATGCAGCCAGCGGGTTACCGGCGGCAATATGTTACCGGGGCCGCAAGACGCTGGCGGCTATACGTTACCGGAGCCGCCGGACGCCGGCGGCTGTTGCATTGCGGCTATATGCTTCCTGCGGCTATATGGTCGCGCACTTGCCCGTCCGTCCGCCCCGCCGTGCCCGGCGGTTGCCCTCGCCAGATCGCTCGCCCGTGGCCGCCCAGACCGACGTCGGCAGCCTCGCCGGCGTCCGCAATCACGCGTTCTTCGCGTGTTTACCTACCGTAATCATCGTCTCCAGCGACCGGTTCAGCGTGTTCAGGTTGGTCAGAACCTGCTCGAGCGACTGCGGTCAGCACGGTCTTCCAGCTCCTTACCAGCGAGATTTCGCTGACGAGCGCGTCGCGCTGTCTCACAAAGTAGGTCCGGTCCGGGTCTTGGGCATCCATGGTGTTGCGCGTCGAAAATTCCCGCGCGCTTTTTCTCCCCACCATGGACTCGTACGGCGCCTCTTTCGGCGACAGCGACGCGCCGCAGCTCACGCCCAACGAGCACGCGCTCCTGGCCGAGTACCGGACCCTGGCCGACAACTTGGCCCAGGTAGGTGGTGCGCTGGGTGGCGCTGACCACAGCTGGCGACGGAAATTACGCGGCTGGCGGCCGTGCCCGCGGCCGAGATCACTACCAACCTGCGCACGCTCGAGCGCAAAACGGCCCTCGTCTCCACGCTCCTCAAGGCGTCCGTCTACAGCATCTTCCTCGAGCAGCAGGCCCACGAGGACGAGCGGCATCCGATCGACGACGACGGCGACGACGACGGCGACGACGTCGAGCCCAGCATGGCGTACACGGAATGATTGTATTTACACTATCTAAAGTAGGTCTCACGGACGTCGACCAGCTTCTTGCCGCGGGCCGCGGCCAGCTCCTCCGGCACGGTCTGCGCGCGCAGGGCCTCGAGCGCGCCCTTGGCGACGTTCATGGCGTTGCGCGAGCTGTGGATCTTGGCCGACAGGTCCTTGATGCCGGCGCACACGCACAGCTCGTAGATAATCGGACTCACGCGCAGGCCGAAACCGGCCGGTCGCGAGCGGAACTCCATCTGGATCGTCTTGAACTTGTGCGTGAAGTCGCCGAACACGGTCCGGTTCTCGAGCCGGGGCACGAGCTGGAGATTCTTGATGGCGGCCGCGCGGGCCTTGCGGATCGCCACGTCGGCGTTCTCGCGGTCCTTGCCCTCGCCGATGCCGACCATGCCGTTGCCGTCGCCGACGACCATGAGACTGTACTGGCTGGGGATCTTGCCGAGCTTGGTCTGGTTGACCACGCGCTTGAGGACGAGCACCTTCTCGGTGAGCGAGCCAAGGTACGCTGCCGAGAGGCCGGTCTGGGCGGCCAGTTCCTCGTCGCTGCCGGCGACGGCGGCCGCGCCGCCAGCACCGGGCGGCACGTACCGGCCGAGGGGCTGCCGCGGCTGGTCCATGTCCTCCCAGGCGTGCACGGCGTGGTCGAATGTCGGGTCGTGCTCGGCCAGGTCGTCCGCGTACGTCAGACCAAACTTGCCGGGCTTGCGGCCGGCCCACAGCTCGGGCGTGACCGCCTGCTCGGTCGCTGTGATGGCGGCCAGCAGACTGGGCGAGTAGTACTTGCTGAGCCGTTCGAGCCGCTCCTCGCGGCTGAGAAATCGCTCCTCCGGGAGCTCGAGGACGTCCTTGTGCAGCCGCGCGCTCTTCTCCTTGAGCTCTTCCGAGAGGGCGCTGCGCGCGCACGCGCTCTGGGCGAGCCCGCGGACGCTGCCGGCCCACCGGCCGGCCGCAGTCCGCGCGGCCCGTGCTGCTGTGCTGCCGACGTGAGCCATGGTGTGTGTCGTGCGCGGAGCAGAATTCGGCGAGAAAAATTGCACACACGAGCACGTGATGATCACGTGAAAGATGCCCCGCGCCGCACCACCGCACCGCGCACGGCGGCCCTCCGTTGCGCCGGGTCAATCGGCCGGCGACGGGTGCCCGCCGACGGGCTGCGCTGCTGAGGCGTCAGGGGACGGCCATTGGTTGTAGCCGACCGCGTCCGATGAGATCAGGAGTTCGCCTGCGTGATTCCGGCCGTCCCGGAGGAACCCGGGAAGGCCTGCGTGCGTCATCGAGCGCGCCTGGCTTGTGTAACCTCCTACGAATAGCCTGCAATGTGCGACGCGCGGCCACCGGAGTCATTTGGGCGAGAGCCCGACCAGTGGTTGTCCCTTGACACCTGCAGGCCTCTATTTTGCAGCCCTAGCCTCTGCAAACTAGCCTCTAAGCCTCTGGCCGCCGCGATGGCTCTAGTGGTGTCGCGCGACTCACGACTCAAACACGATCGACCGCGCGCCCTGGGGTGCTCCATGGTATCATCCGGCGACAGCTGTTGATCGACACGGCTACATGCTGAGCCGTCTTCCGTCACCGTCACTGCCACAAAGTGCCGAAGGTCGACAGTACAGCAGTGGCCACAGCGGGTTGCGCGTAGTGGCCGACCTCCCAGCGCGTAATTCTATTGTCTCGCATCTGATAGGGTGACCGCCGGCACATCGCGCGCCGGCCACCGGCCCCCCCGCGCGACCACAACAGGACAAGCCGCATCAGGCAGCAGCCAGCGGCCAGACAGAGCGGCGGCCGGCTCCAGCGACGCCACCGGGCGCCACAGCGGCGGCGAACAGCTCAGGGGTGTCACGTGACACTCACGTGCGCCGGGCGCAAATTTTTCCCCAGCCCTGCGCGCCCGGCACCATCCACGACCAGAGCGAATGCTGATACGGCTCAGAAGCGCCGGACAGAGACTGCTGAGGACCCCGCACAGTGCGCTGTGCCTGCCTGCGAGAGCGCCGTCCCAGATCAGGCTCCCCACGCGAGCACTGTGGACAGCAGCCATGTCAGTGACTGAGAACCAGACGGATCGGCCCGCGGATCAGATGGCCGACGCCGAGCGGCCGGCCCGCGCGGCCGAGACCAAGCGGCCGCGGTCACCGACGCCGGAAGCGGCTGCGGTCGTGCGGCCGCAGCGCAAGGCCAAGAAGTTCAAGCGGCGGATCGAACACGTCGACCACGAATCCACCGAGGGTGTGCTGCTTCACGACATCATCGACCTGATGGCGGCCGAGGGCGCGCCGGTGACGATCCCGTCGTCGGCGAACGGCACGCAGTTTGTGATCGAGCCCCGGGCAGAGCCATTCGAGGGCGTCCACGAGGTCGTGGCCGAGATCCGCATGCTCGGCTCAAACGGCGACGGCATCGGCGTTTACACGCCCGAGGGCGGCGCGCCTACGGCGATCGTGGTGCCGTTCACGCTGCCAGGCGACCGCGTGCGCGCGCGTGTGTACCGGCGGACGCCGTTCTACGCGGGCGCGGACTTTGTGGCGGTCGAGAGTCCGGCCGCGGGCCGCGACGACACGCTTGTGAGCTGCAAGTACTTTGCAAAGTGCTCGGGCTGCCAGCTACAGATGTCGCCGTACGCCGACCAGCTGGCGCACAAGCGCGAGGTCATCGAGCGCGCGTACCGGCACTTTTGCAAAGTGCCGGCCGGACGGGTGCCGGCGATCGGCGACACGGTCGGCTCGCCACTGGAGCACGGCTACCGGACAAAGCTGACGCCGCACTTTGACGCCCCACGCAACAAGGCGGCCGTGGCGGCCGCCGACGTCAACATTGGGTTCATGGAGCGCGGCCGGAACCGTGTGCTCGACATCGAGGAGTGCGCGCTGGGCACGCCCGTGCTCAACACAGAGCTTACCGCGCGCCGCGAGCACGTCCGCACCAACCTGCATACCTACAAGCGCGGCGCGACCGTGCTTCTGCGCGAGACAGGTGGCCCCGGCGAGCCCAAGACCGCCGAGACCGATCCCAAGGCAATCGTGACCGAGACCGTCGGCGAGTACACATTCCAGTACCCCGCCGGCGCGTTCTTCCAGTGCAACAACTCGGTGCTGCCGCTGGTCACGTCCTACGTGCGCGACAACCTGGCGCTGCCGGCAGGCGGCAAGGCCGTGCCGCCCAAGTACCTCGTCGACGCCTACTGCGGCTCCGGCCTGTTCTCGATCACCTGCAGCCCCGGCGTCGACAAGGTCGTCGGCGTCGAGATCGCCGCCGACAGCGTGCGCCACGCGGTCACCAACGCGCGCGCCAACAACATCACCAACGCCGAGTTCATCGTCGGCGACGCCAACGTGATCTTTGCCCAGATCGAGTTCCCGCCCGCCGAGACGTCCATCATCCTCGACCCGCCGCGCAAAGGCTGCGACCACAAGTTTCTCGACCAGCTGCTGGCGTTCTTGCCGCGCCGGATCGTCTATATCTCGTGCAATGTGCACACGCAGGCCCGCGACCTAGGCTACCTGCTCAACCACCCCGTCGGCACGCGCTACGCCATTGACTCCATCCGCGGCTTCGACTTCTTCCCGCAGACGCACCACGTCGAGAGCGTGGCCGTGCTGACGCTGGCCGACTAGCCGGCCGCGCCGACCGGCGACCGCGCCGACCGGGCCGCGTTGTGGCGTGCATTGCGTGGGCGCTGCGTTGCCGCGCATAGCCGCTGCAGCCGGGCACGGCGGTGCGGCCGCCCGCTGTTACAGCGCTAGTATGCATATAGTAATACACCACCTTGTTTGGGACACCCCTGCCCTCGTTGGGAGTGCGCCTGCTCCTTGCCGTTTAGCCCACTGCCATCCCGCGCCCAACACGGTAGACCTTCCCTACATGGCCGTGGCTTGTTCCTCGCTAGCGTGCTTCCCGGCGCAACCACGCTCGCTTGATACGTCCATCCAGGTTGTCCAGCTTGGATGTCGACGCAGTCGCCGTGATCATCGAGTGCACGCCATCCGCCAGGCCCGGGATCTGCCGACGACCCTCCCGACACGCTTGCGGCAGTGCGGGTGCTGGTGCGCTGAGCATCCGTGACGAACCGTCGTGATTGCTGCCTGACCGCAGCCACCGAACAGAACCAGCCCTTCCGGAGCCATGAGCGCGCCGCACGAGCGGCCGGCGATGCCGGCGGCGGCGGCCGCGCCTGAGACTGCGCCGGACGCGCACGCCGCGCCGACAGCCGCCGTCCCCGAGCCAGAGAAGGCCGTGCGCGTGCTGTCGCCGTCGCCTGAGTCCGATCCCGAGAACCTGACCGAGGCCGAGCGCGCGGCGCAGGCCGCCCGCGACGCCGACGACTCGGACGGCTGGCAGGAAATGCCCGTCTACGCGAGCCACGACATGTACGACGACGACGGCAACCTGGTCGCGCTCGAGCAGATCGAGTCTGAGGACGAAGAAGAGGAGAACAAGCGCCGCGGCGGCGCCACCAAAGGCTACACGCGCGTGACGGTCGACGAGATGGACGCCGAGCGCGCCGCGGCCGTCACCGAAGAGACCAACTTTCTGTTCCACGAGGACGACCCCACGGACGAAACCGCCCGGAACCCGATGCACCAGATGCAGTCGACCAAGGACATGCTGACCGAGAGCCAGCGCATTGCATACGTCGGGCTGTGCAAGCTGTGCATGGTCGACATGGCCACGGACCTGGCGCTCAAGCAGGGCTCGATCCGCGCCTCCAAGAAGGTTGCGCTGGCGCACGCGGCCATGTCCATGTGGAGCCAAAAGATCATGATTCGGCTCTACAGCCACATGGACATCTCTCCTGAGGAGCAGCGCATGATCGAGCAGCTGTCGACGCACGGCGTCGAGACGCGCGATCTGACGCCGATGCTGATGCAGAACGCGCGCGTGGCGAACCCGCTGGCGGACGAGACGGCGGACGAGACCTCGCCGGAGACGTCCGAGGCGCCGGAGACAGCCGAGCCGACGGCCGACAAGGCTGCCGCTGAGCACGACGAGGGCTCGCAGGACGCGCAGGACGCGCAGGACGCGCAGCCGGCCACCAAGGCCGCCGAGGCCGGCCACGCCGCTTCGGACAAGGCCGCCGAGGCCGATTCCGCCTCCCGCGCAAGCTCGGACGAGCCCCTCCCGGAGTACTCGCTCGAGTCCAACCCCTTCCAGGACACCATGAAGCCCGGCGAGCTCGCCCACAAAGAGACACTCGACATCGACATTCGCTGGACGGTCCTGTGCGACCTGTTCCTGGTCCTCCTGGCCGACTCGGTCTACGACGCCCGCTCGCGGACGCTGCTCGAGCTCGTCGGCAAGGCCCTCCAGGTTGGCTGGGTTGACATTGCCAAGTTTGAGCGCCGCGTGACCGACACGCTCGACATCGAGGACTCGTGGGACGAGACCTGGAACGAGCAGGAGATCGTCGACCAGCGGCGCAAGCGTGCGCTCAAGAAAAAGTACATGTACATGGGTCTAGCCACGCTCGGCGGCGGCCTTGTCATCGGCCTCTCTGCTGGCCTGCTGGCGCCAGTCATCGGCGCCGGCCTTGCCGCCGGCTTCACGACGATTGGTATCGCGGGCACATCCGGCTTCCTCGCCGGCGCCGGCGGCGCCGCCGTCGTCACCACCACCGGCGTTGCTGTCGGCGCCCGCATCGGCAGCAAGGGCATGGCCCGGCGCATGGGCGCCGTCAAGACGTTCGAGTTCCGTCCTCTGCACAACAACAACAGGGTCAACCTGATCGTGTCGATCTCCGGCTGGCTGTCCGGTAAGGAGGACGACGTGCGTCTGCCGTTTTCCACCGTCGACCCTGTCATGGGCGACTTTTACTCTCTCCATTGGGAGCCCGACATGCTGCGATCGATGGGCCAGACGATCAACATCTTGGCGACAGAGGTGCTCACGCAATCTATCCAGCAGGTCCTCGGCAGCACGATTTTGGTGGCCCTGATGGCGTCGCTGCAGTGGCCGGTGGTCCTCACCAAGCTGTCGTACCTGCTTGACAACCCGTGGTCGGTTTCGCTCGACCGCGCGTGGGCGTCCGGCCTGATTCTGGCCGACACGCTCATCAACCGCAATCTGGGCGTCCGCCCGGTCACGCTCGTCGGCTTCTCGCTCGGCGCCCGTGTCGTGTACTCGTGCCTGGTCGAGCTCGCCCGCATGAAGGCCTTTGGCCTTGTCCAGAACGTCTATCTGTTCGGCTCGCCGGTCGTGGTCAAGCGCGACCAGATGCTGCTGGCGTCGACCATGGTGTCGGGCCGGTTCGTCAACGGCTACTCGCGCAAGGACTGGATTCTGGGCTACCTCTTCCGGGCGACGTCCGGCGGCCTTGGCCGCATTGCGGGCCTGGCTCCGATCGAGCACATCCACGGCATCGAGAACTTTGACTGCACGTCGATAGTCGAGGGACACATGAGCTACAGAGAGGCCATGCCGAAGCTCCTGCGCGAGTGCGGCTGGGAGGTGACCAGTGACGAGTTCACCGAGATCGAAGACCCGGACCCGGACCAGCTGCGTGGGCGGCAGCGCGAGCTGCTGACCGAGTTCGAGCTGGCCAAGCGCAAGATGGAGAAGCGACCACGCAAGAAGGGCGTGTTTTCGTGGATCAAGCCTAAGCCGAAGAAGAAGGAATGGTGGGAGATGTACGAGGACGACCGCGAGGACCGCGCGCCGGAGAGCAATGGTTATTCGGACGAGCCGTCGACGACGTCGAGCTTTTACGCGGACGTGGCCGGGCCGTCTACGGTGGCTGGTGCGCCGGGCGGGGCTGGTGCGGCGGCTGGTGGCGGGGCTGGTGCGGCGGCTGGTGTCGCGGCTGGTGCGGCGGCTGGCGCTGTGGCGGGTGCTGCGGCTGGTGCCGCCGCAGACGCTGCGGCTGTGCCCGCCGACCCGACCGACCCGGCCATCCTGTTCGACGTCGAGGCCATTCGCCGCGAGATCACGCAGGCCAAAAAGTCGCCGACCGCGTCCGGGTTCGCCGAGGCGCCGCCGCCGGTGATCGCGCCGCCGCCGATCGAGACGCTCGACACGTCGTTCGCGTCCGAGGCTGGCGAGCCCGTGCTCGTCGACCACTCGCCGCAGTCAATCGCGCGCTCGCTGTCGACGGTGTCACTCGAGCCGTCGTCTGCGTCGTCGCTCGCGCACTCGTCCTTTGGCTCCGCGCCCGAGTCGCCGTTCGCCGCGCCTACGCAATTTCCTGCCCTTCCCGAGACCGACGAGCCACCGTCGCCGCCGGCCGCCCGCCGGCCGACGTACGCGGACTTTGACAACGTCTGGGACGACTCCAAGGACGTCCACATGACGTTCGAGTGATCTGTACATACGGCGAATTCGCCCAGCATTTTGTGCACAATGGCATCTACAGTCTTTGGCTGAATCGTTTATTACTATCGACCGTGGTCTGCTGTCAGTAGAGCTCATCCCGAGCCCGATCGATCTTCTCAGGTTTCCCGTTTTCTGATCAGGCACCGCGGCCAGAATCTGGTCCGCGGCATCACCCGGCACTTCCTATATACATGTAAAATCGGTAATTTCATCATGATAGATCGATCTGGGCTGCGCCGGTGCTTACCGTGTGCTCCGGGCGGGCCTTGCCGGCGCCGGCCGACGCGGTCCGCCCGCGACGAGAAGGACGCTCAAATTTTTCGCTTTATAGTTGCTGGGTCAAGCAGCGCGCCCGGGTAACGGTCAGCGCCGCGCGTTGCCCGGCCAACCGTCACGTGCGTGCCGTCCCGGCCGGGTAAGTTGGGACGGATCAGGGACAAAAATTTTTCGGATCAGATCAAGCCCAGCAGCAGACGTCCAGCACACCGCACGAGCAGACGCGAGCGCACACACAAGATGATCACTGGAACAGCGTGGGTTCCGCATGGGTTTGCGGCCGAGTTCCCGGTCAAGTACGAGCTCGACGAGAGCGAGCTCGAGCGGATCTCGGAGCTTTCGCGCCTGAACCTCAACGACGCCAATGAGGACCTCGAGGAAGCCATGGCCGGCTCGGATGACGAGCACGCCGGCGCCGAGTCAGACGCCGAGTCTGCTGGCGACGACGCTGCCGCCACGGCCGGCACTGGCGCGGGCAACCGCGCTGGCCCTGATCTGTAAGTCTGTCGCCGGCAGCGCTGACCTCAGCTCGGCTCTGAAGAACACCGAGGACGCCGACGACGACCTGCGCGAGTACAACCTCGACAGCTACGACGAGCCGACGGGCGAACGTAAGTGTGTGGCCTGGTGCGTGCGCTGACAGCCCAGAGGCCGGCGTGTTCTCCAACATCAACTCGCTGGCGTACTACAAGTCCAACGACGAGGACCCGTACATTGTCCTGCCCGAGGGCGAGCGTGACGATCTCGAGGAAGAAGAGCGTGAGGAGCTCCAGATTCTGCACTCGGACAGCATTCTGCTCGTGACCAAGACCGAGGAGAACATGTCGACCATGGAGGTCTACGTCTACGAGGAGGCCGAGTCGAACCTCTACGTCCACCACGACCTGATGCTGCCCGCGTTCCCGCTCTGCGTCGAGTGGCTCAACTATCGCGTCGGCCCGACGCGCGCCAAAGAAGGCGACACCGGCAACTTCGCGGCCATTGGTACGTTCGACCCGGATATCGAGATCTGGAACCTCGACGTCGTGGACGGCATGTACCCCGACGCTATTCTCGGCAACACGCGTGGCGAGAGCGCGCTCGAGGCTGAGCCGGTCGAGACCGACAAGAAGAAGAAGAAGAAGAAGAAGAGCAAGAAGCCGGCGGAGCCGGTGGCCAACGACAAATACCACGTCGGCCCCGTGCTTGCGCTGGCCGGCAACCGTCTGCACAAGAACCTGCTGGCGTCGGGCTCGGCCGACAAGACCATCAAGCTCTGGGATTTGTCGACGCTGTCGTGTGCGCGCAGCTACACGTTCCACACCGACAAGGTGTCGGCGCTGAACTGGCATCCGACCGAGGGCCCGGTTCTTCTGTCGGGCGCGTACGACCGCACGATCGTCGCCTCGGACATGCGCGCACCCGACACGGCCGTCCGCCGCTGGGGCGTCGAGGCCGACATCAACGGCGTCCGGTGGGACGTACACGACCCCAACTTCTTCTACGTCGCGACCGAGTCCGGCCGGGTGCACTACTTTGACGCGCGCACCGCGCCGGCCTCGCTGGCCGACTCGAAGCCTGTGTGGACGCTGCAGGCGCACGACGACGAGGTCTCGTCGTTCGACATCAACCCGACCGTGCCCGGCTTCCTCGCCACCGGCTCGCCGGACCGCGAGGTCAAGCTGTGGAAGGTCACCAAGGGCCGGCCGTCGCTCGTGGCCAGCCGCAACCTCGACGTCGGCAAAGTCTACTCGGTCGCATGGGCGCCCGACCGCGACACGGGCCTGACGCTCGCCGTCGGTGGCTCCAAGAGCGTCGTCCAGGTCTGGGACACCAAGACCAACGCCAATGTGCGTCGCGCGCTCGAGGCTGACCTCGCCGGCCTCAAGGACGTGATCTCGGCGTCGACGACCGACAAGGTCGTCGGCGTCGCCCGCGACGACTCCGAGGACGAGTTCGAAGACGCCGACGACGACGAAGACATGGACGACTAGTGTCCGCCCAAAAGTTCTCTTGTGCGGCGTTCGCCGCTTGTAAATGCATGTCCGCGCGCCGCGCGCGGCCGTTGAGCTCGGGGCAAGCGCTCCTCTGATTGTGTATAGTATATTACAACGAACTATTCGACGCACCGGACGGGGCCCGGGCCTCGCATGCTGGTTTCTGATGCTGGGCCGCTTACTTGCGGTCAAAGTACTGCCAGACCGTCTCCGGCGGCTGCTCCTCAAGCGGCTCCCACGGCTTCCACTCCAGCATCTTGCGGGTGAGCGACAGCTCCTCGCCAGCCTGGATCAGGATCTCCTCGATAAGGCCAGCGCCAATCTGCTTCTCGATGACCTCGTTGACGCCGCCCTTCTCGACGATGGCCATGCGGTGCCGGGTCAGGTTCTCGACCGACTGGCGGTAGACGCTGTCGGCGGGGAACTTGCCGAGCTCGACCAGCGTCTGGCTGTAGACACTCATGAGCGCGGGCAGCGGCGCCGGGTGCGTGAAGATGCCGGTGAGACCGGTCGGGGCTGGTTCGTCAGCCATGCTCAATTGGTGGGCGCGGGGACGCCCGATCGCGCGGCTTACCTCCGGAGCTCACACGGTACGCCTTGGTCAGCAGAGACAGAGTGGATCGCATGTTGTTGTCGTCGTCGGCGCTCGATTACGGCGAGTTCGGGAGATGAAAGCTGGGCCTTGACTGGTGGACGGGAAAATTCTGCAGATTCGTCGTCGTGGTTCCTAACGGAAAAAAGGGGCGCTGTGGTTGGCCAGAATTTGCGGAGCGGCCACCGGGCGCTGGTGCAGTTATGCGCATAACCGGCGCGCGCCGGGGCACGGCGCGCGCCGCAGGGAGTGCGGCTGGTCACGTGCGCACGCGCGGCGGGTGCTACCGGCCCGCGTCGCGCGACCCGCCGCGACCCGCCGGCCGAGTCGCCAGCAGCGATGGCGTCATCGGCACCCGGCCGCGTGTCTGGCGAGCTCGCGAGCTTAGACGCAATTGACTGTATCACCGAACAGCACCGATCGCCGGCGGCGTTCCCGACGCCGGCGCGCTGCGGGTGATCTGCCACCAGGGGAGACGCAAGCACGGCTTATCAGTGTGCAGACCAAGCGAGTAGTTTGTCAGCAGATGAGCAACGTAATTTTACCGCGCAGACACATCCGTGCTGCGTGTACGCAAATGGAGATGGCAAATAATACGCCGCAGTCCGGGGCGTACACGTGCGCGTGCCGCCCTGGTCAGACAGGCTCGCCCATGCAAGCGTATGGTACACAGCCACGCCGGCGCTACCAGACTGCGAGACTGCGGGGTAGACCGCGGGCGCGGCTGCTACGCGCAGGCGCGGCTGGTGCGACGTGGCGGCCCAGCGGCGTCGGTCTGGAGACGCGGCGGCGAGACAGCGTAGAGAGTACGCCGCATGGCGTGCGGCGCGAGTCAGCGCAGCGCCACGGGCGCCACGACTAACTGCACCAGCCCCGCCACTAACGCGAGCGCTCCCTGTCCAGCCCCCGGCCACACCGCCGATCGATGCCTACGCCGGCGCGGCGGCTGGGGCCGCGTCGGCAATCCCGTCAGGCTGGCGGCGGGCAGTATGCCGCACAGAGGCACGGATCGGCACGGGGATCCTGCGGCCTCAAGCCGTCCGCCCGGGCAACGCGATCCAGCACAACGGACTCGCGCCGCACAGGCCGACGCCGGTGGGCAGTGGGCGGCCCCGCGTGCTGAGATGTGCGCGGCCAGCTGCATAACCGTCACGCGGCGCGGCGCGAGATTTGCTGGGTAAACCCGCTCAGCGGCCAGGAACCCCAAAAAACGCGGTCGCGCTTAATTAGGAGGGCCGGCAGGCTACGCTTCCTTTCTCTTCCATCCACCCTCCTCGAGATCAGGACATAGAATCAACGAAGTATGGTGGTTGCGATCGGCGTCGTGGCAGTGGTCGTAGTGGCGTGCCACATGGTGCTGGTCAACAGCAAGTACGGTGCTAACCGGTTGTTCCGCTAGATGCCTTCCGACGCCTTCAACCAAGCTGTAAGGTGCCGGCAGCTGCAGCGCTGACAAACAGGCCGAGTCCGTGCAGAGCCTGACGGTCAAGCCGACGGACGACGAGCTGCTGTCGGTAGGTGGGCAAGCCAGGATGCGGCTAACGGCAGCTGTACGGCCTGTTCAAGCAGGCCACGGTCGGCGACAACACGACGCCCAAGCCCTCGGTGTTTGACCTGAAGGGCAAGTACAAGTGGAACGCGTGGGACAAGCTCAAGGGCAAGTCGCAGGAGGACGCGGAGAAGGAGTAAGTCGCGCGTGGGGCGCGCTGACCTCAGGTACATTGAGCTGGCCGAGTCGCTCGTGGCCAAGTACTCGAACTAGAATGGCTTCCGTCGGACGTTCCGTCTAGCAATATATCTCGCGATCTACCTTGAGTGCATTGTCCTCTGCCAACGGCGGCGTGCGGCCGCCGGCGGCGACGGCGGCCGTGTGAGACACGCGGGCCCTGTAGGCGGATAGCCGCGTGGTCGCGGCTGGCGGCGAATTATTCGCGCTGCAGCGCCGCGCATTATCGGCGGTGTCAACCCCGTGTCAGCCGGCTACGGCTATGCACGGCCAGGTGCTCTGGCGCGGCCACAGCTCGGCCAACAGCCAGGGTCTGACCTACCTGCGACGGCCTGGATCACGTATGCTGCGTTTTTAGGCGAGAGACCTAGCGAACGGCGGCCCGCCACGGCCGCGGGAGCCATGGGCGGCGCTAGGACTGTCCTGGCGCCGGCGACGCCGTGGCCTGCAGCTTGCTGCCGCTGGTGCCGTCGCTGGCGTAGCCGCGAACGCGGCAGCGGGCCGGGTACCACTGGCGTAGCGCGGTACCGGTACGCGTGCCGGTGCCGCAAGAGCGGCCGCCAGGCCGGCGGCGTGCGGTACCGGTACGCCAGCGGCCCGGCGGTACGTGCAGCGGACCGACGGCACGCTTGGGCGCGCATATCTCCTGCGCCGGCAACGCGGCCGCTAAGACGTGGTCTGGCGACAGTAATGCACATATGGAGCAATCGTAGGATTATTAATTGGCTGACGGCCGGGCTGGCGGACGACGGTCGGCCGCCAGTCGCGGCCGGGCGCCCGGCGGCCGGCCGTACGGCTGGCCAGGTGGCCGGCCCAAGGGCAGCCCGGCTGGCCGCGCGTCGGCGGGGTCGTGGCCGGCGGCGGGAGGCGCGCCGCGGCAGCTGCGGCTCGTGCGGCGTGCCGCCGTCGCTGCCGGAGGCCGCATGCCGTGCGGCGCATCGGGTATTCCGACGCTGCACGTCGACGCCACAACGCGCGCTAGTGGCCGGGTAATAATAGTAGGCCCTTCGGCTATTGTGCGCTATAGCCCGGACCGGGGTGCAAACAATGGTTTCTAGCCGGTGACGCATGAGACAGGGTACGAACTGCTCAGAATGGATAACGGTACCCGCGGTCCAAGACGCTGGCTCGACTAAGGTACGGCACCGGCGGCGACCAGGCCCGGCTAGCGCGACGCGCTAGAATTAGTATAGATAAGAGATGACATATTTGATAACCGTGGCGCGCCCTAACCCAAAGTCAAGATGGCGGTGGCTCGAGGTCGGGCCGCGCTGGCTTCATATCAGAATGCAGTTTGCCGTCGCCGGTGCAGATAAGATACGAGTACGAGCAGCCGTTTCGTGGCCGGTGATTCAGCCCATAGATGTGCAAGAGTCGCGTCGATCGCTGGAGCTAACGCCCAATTGACGCGTGCAGATTGTACATGACAAATCCTCGCCCTACATGCGCCCGGTTCGCCCGAGAGTGCGGCCGGGCACAGGCCGTCGGGCTGGACAGCCCCGGTAGCCGCACGCGCGCGCACCGGGCACATGGCGACACACGCAGCCGCGTCCGGGGCAGCACAGGCCGGCGCCGATAGCACGGAAGACCCGGCGAACAGGCCGGCCGCGCTCGGCGACCGCGCTCGCTCCGCGCTCGGCCACAGCCAGGCGCGCGCGCAGCCACACGCGCACGCGCGCCGCCTCTACAAGCCGCTCGCGCAGCACTCATAGTCTCAGACTCGGTCTATATTATCTATCCATTCTTTTCAGGGCGCCGGCGCGGCCAGCGACCCAGATCGTCACGTCGTAAGAGCAGCAGTCTCGTAATGTACATCCAGCATGAATGTCTGGCCCAGAGGCCGGCGGCCGAGGCCGCCAATATTAGATTACCCAGTGACCGAGGCAGGCGGCCGCGCCGTCAGGCGCAGCCCCCGCAATTAAAACCGTATTAAACCAAGGCCCAGTCGTAAGATATTAAGTAAAAAGTTCCCAACCAATGATGATTCCGTGATTCATGACCAGTACCGTAGTGTCTGTGGGCGCGGTGCGCCAGTGTGCCGTCGGTCGCGGCCGCATGCTGTGTGTGTGTGGCCTACATCATCATGTCGAAGCCGAGCGCGTAGGGGAAGAAGTACGCGCTGTCGAGCGCGCCCATCTCGTCGTCGGCCGAGCGCTTGGCCGACTCGGTGGCCGCGATGGCCTCGTCGAACAGCTGGACCTGCTCGTCGATGGTCTGCATGGTCTGCGACGGCGGCTGGCCCTGTAGCCGCGCGGACATGTCGTTCGGCGGGATGTACGAGTGGTAGCCCGGGAACTGGAACTCGAGCGCGCACGACGCGTTGACCATGTCGATCGGCGAGTAGACCGAGAGCCGGTCGATGAACGACGACGGCGAGCCGGGCTTGACGGGCGAGAAGTACTGCTCGGACATGTAGCTGCCGGGCTGCGTGATGTCGGTGGCCGTCGACGTCGGCGAGAGGAACTCGGGCGAGTTGAGCGCGTTGTACATGAACGGCGGCGGCGACATCGAGTCCAGGTCGAAGTCCTCGTTGAAGAACGAGGGCGCCTCGGTGGGCAGCTGCAGCTGCGACGGCGCCGAGCCGACCGTGAGCCCGAACTTGGACGACGAGAACTGGTCGAAGAACTGGGTGTCGACCGAGACCGGCGTCGGGTAGCTCTCGGGGTCCGAGGCGGGCGTGGCGCCGTCGCGGTCGTCGCCGAGGGCGACGGCGGCCGGGTTCGGCGACGGCGCCAGCGACGGCGCGGCCGACTCGAACTTGATCGCCGCCAGCTTCTTGTTGGCGGCGGCGGCCGACGCCGCCAGCGCGGCCGCGTTGCCGATCGACGCGCGCTTGGCCTTGGCCGCGGCCGCCTGGGCGGCCGCGCCCTTGGCGCCGTTCGCCTGCCGCGAGTACGTGCACGAGATGTCGCGCACCTCGCACTTGTTGCAGGGGTTGCCGAGGTTGCACTTGACCTTGAAGCGCACGCACTGGTCGCAGGCCTTGCCCTGGGTGCGCTTCTGGGTCAGCATCGAGGCGTCGACCTGGGCGCCGCGGCGGATCTGGCACTTCTCAAAGTGGCGCTTGAGGATGTCGCTCCGGCAGAACGAGTCGCCGCAGAGGACGCACTTGTAGGGGCGGTCGCCGGTGTCTGGGGTCAGCGTGGGCGCGGATCAGACACTTACGTCTGAGCATGTGGCGCTTGAGGTGCTTGGCATGCAGGTATGACCGCGAGCACTCCTTGCAGGGGTACTTGCCGGCCGCGTTCTTGCCGGTGGCCTGGACGACGGCCGGCGCGGACTGCAGCGAGAGCAGGGCCGGGCGCTTGGCGTCGACGGCGGAGCCGACGGAGGAGGCCGACGAGGCCGAGGCGAAGGACGACAGCGAGGCCGACGACGACACGGACTTGATCGAGGCCGCGATGGTGGACGGGATCGACGAGACGGACGTCGACAGCGCCGGCACGGGCGCATGATCGTCGTCAAAGGCCGACAGCGGCGACGAGGCCGACGGCGACGCGGCCGACAGCAGCGTGCTCGGCAGGAACTTCTGCAGCAGCGCGTTCTCGAGCATGATCGTGCCCGCCGGCTGGGCCGCGGGCTTGAACAGGTCGGCCACGGCGGACGACGTCGTCTGGGGCGCAGCGTCGTCGGCGAATTGCGCGTTCGAGAACACAGGCGAGCCGGCGAAGTCGGCCGAGCCGAACGCGGGCGAGGACACAAAGGCGCGGGAGGCCATTGCTAGCAGAGGAGGCAAGAGTGCAGGGACGGTGGCATGTACCTGCTACACGAGGGCGAGGGCTGGAGCTGGGCTGCGATCTGCCGGGCGGACGGTTCACTTTTAATACCTGGCCGGCGGCCAGGACAATAGTGCTTACACACGCGGTCGGGCTAGCAGGGCGTAGTGTTCCTCGGGCGGAAAGTCTATCTCTGTAGCCGGAGCGAAAGTAGAAAAGAAAGCCTGGAGATACAGCCGTCGAGTCTGGCTAGTGTCCGACGGATAGGCTGTCTCGCTGCGCTGCCCTTAGTCAGACGGCATATCGGCCGATACGCCCGCGGAGCACCCGCGCCCAGCCAACGCCGACGGCGCCGACGCCCGGCTTGGCCGTGGCTGCGGCAGCCACCCCGCGACGGCGGCGCGGGCGGCGCGGCGGCGGCGCCAACGCCGGCGCGCGCTGGCCGACGTGCGCCGGGGGCCAACTGTCGTGACAATTGCTAATATCGGCGCGGCCGCTGGGGACTAGGGGCGAACGGGCTAGCGGCCGGGAGGTCCGCGGCCAGGGCCTTGTCGCGGGCGCGCGGCACTCCCGCTCAGATAAACGGCACGCTGGCGGCGGCGGGCGAGGGCGCGGAGGGCGCGAGAACAGCGGACGACGCCAGCCGCCGGCTGCGTCCGGCGCTAGCCGGATGGGGACCGGCTGTGCGCGCGATTGCCCCGGGTACGCACCCAGAGCCCTGGGACGGGCAAGATCGGGCCTGCGCTAGCCGCGGGGGGCCTGGACCATGCAGTGCTAGCGCACGCGCATGTGCTGTGTAGCGCGTGTGCGTCGGCTGCGGCACGTATGCGGGTATCAAAACCCCGAGCCGGTACTTGGGACGCAGGGTACGACGCCATTGTGCGACAGAGTGTCACAATCTGTTGTAGAGGTACCGATTCCGCATGAAGGCGTGCTTGTGTCGCACTGGCGGCTGCGCTAGCCGGTCTGGGACTAGTGCCCTGGTGACCGCCGTCGCCTGCCGCCCGCGATGACTGCCGCCGAATTGCACGAGCCCTGAGTGGCTGGGCACGCGCCGGCCGCCGCGGCGACGGCCGCGCGACGGCCGCGCGACGGCCGGCGGAGCAGCGGCGGCCGGGCGGCGGCAGCGGCCGGCGGCCTGAGCCGGCAGGCTGCCCTGGCCGGCGTGCGGCGCACGCGGCTGCGCGCGCGGCCGGGTAAACGCACAGCGCAACCGACTTCCTATTGCGCGTGCGTGCGCCAGGCTGGCCACCGCGGTCTGGTACCGCGCGGTGGCCTGCACGCCGCACGCCGCCCGCCGCCGTGGTTAGAGTTTGCCGATACGAGCCCTTAGCGCGCCCAAAGCCTTTAATATTGGCGCGCGCTACCCCGGTTCGGCAGTCTTGCGGTAGCAGGTACCATGTACGACCTAGCTAAATTCTCCGTATCTTCTAGTATCCTTCCGTTCTTGGTCGATGCGGCTAGCGTGCCCTGCCGCCTCGCCGCGCAATGGAACATCCGACGGCCTCCAGCAGGCCGCCGGCAACGGCCAACGGCCGCTGGCTGCGAGTCGCCCGAGTCGCGCGGCGCAGCCGTGCCCGGGTGCGGGCGCGCGCGGCCCGGCGAGCGCCCGCGGCGGCCGCGGCGCGGCGGCCGCGGGCGCACCGCCACCCGCGGGCGCACCGCCACCCGCGCCGCCACCGTGCCGCGCACCGCCACCCGACCGCCCGTCTGGCCCGCCAATTACCCGTCCCGTGGTTGGCCAGCCCGCCGGCCCGCCCTCCGGGGATGCGCCTCCGGAGGCTGCCCAAAAAGGCTCCTGAGCCCGGGGCCCAACTAGGGCCGGGCTAGCCGGCCGGGCCCGGGCGCTCGCCCCGGCGGCGAGGCGCTCGCGCCAGTCATCGCCCGGCTCAGCCAGGCGCGATCTGCGCGTTCGCGGCTGGTATCGCTCGTATCGATAGTCGTTACCTGTTACCCGCGCCGCCCGTCACCCACGCCGTCAGCCCACGGCTGCAGTCGATAAGCACCCGTCTATCGCTATCGCCTGCGCCGCCAGCCCCCAGAGGCTGTCAGACGTAACCTTATCTTTATCGCTCTATCGCGCCGCGCTACCCAGCTATCGCCCTAGCGCCGCGGCCTCCCGTCGAGTCATTCGCTTGCTATCTATTTTAAGCCGCCGCCAGGGCCGCTCTGCGCGCTCCCGGAGCTAGGCCCGAACCCGCGCTGTCCGCGCCGCCAGCTGGCACAATGCCCGGTCGCGCGAGCGGCCGCCGCCGGCCGCGCTAGCCGGCCGTGAACACGGCCGCAGGCCTGGTCAGCAGCCCGGCCGACTCGGTCGAGGCCACGGCCGTGAACCGCGCGGCCGAGATGGCCGACGCGGCGCCGCTGTCGTCCGTGAGCGTGCGCGCGGCCGCAAAGTCCTCGGCCGTCATGGCCTCGCGCCGCCGGACGAGGTCCTCCTCGATCGTGCCCTCGAGCACGAGCGTCTCGACGTACACCGGCCGCGTCTGCCCGATCCGGTGCGCGCGCCGCATGGCCTGCGCCTCGATGTTCGGCTGCCACACCGGGTTCACAAAAAACACGCGCGACGCGGCCGAGACGTTGAGCCCGTGGGCCGCCAGCTGCAGGTCCATCAGCATCACCGAATACTGGTCCGTGCTGCCAAACGCGGCCAGATTGTCGGCCCGCGCGCCCGGCCCGAGCGACGTCGTGTAGAAGCAGTGCCGGACGTGCGCGATTTCGAGCGCCTCGCCGATGAAGTACGCGACGTCGTCGTACTCGTAAAAGACGATGCTCTTTTCCGCGCCAGCCAATTCCCGCAGCCGCGAGACCAGGTACGACAGCTTGGACGAGCACGTGCCGAGCGTAGCGGCCGCCCGGTACGCGGACCCGCCCGCCAGCGCGGCCTCCGTGCTGTCGGGGAGGGGCTCGGCCTGCTTGGCGAGGGCGTGGCGGCCGCGGTCGGTCCGACGGTCCCCGCGCCGCTCGCGTTTTTCGCCACCACGCCCGGCCCTGTTGGACGGAATGGGCAGCAGGTCGGCGGCCGGGGGGGCGGGGGCGGTGCCGCCGGCGCTGCTGGCGCCGCTGGCGGCGCTGGCGCCGCTGCCGGCCGCCGGGCCGCCGGCATTTGCCTCGTCCTCGTCCGCGAACGCGACCGTGCGCCGCACAAACCGCCGCGAAAACCGCCGGCCGTCCCGCGCCAGCGCCGCGTCCAGCACGTCGTCGCCGACGTCGGGCCCGGCCAGCTCGGCCACCCGCCGCTGGGCGTGGATCAGCTGGGGGCCGACCAGCACGGCCGGCTCCCGGTCCTCGCCCAGCCTGTACGCCGCCCGCGCCGCCGCCGGCAGCCCGCCCACGAGGTACTCCATCTCGTGGAAGCGCGCCATGCGCAGCCAGCCCGCGTTGGCCAGCGCGCCGCGCGCGGCGGCCAGCGACTGCTCCAGCAGCCGCACGTCCTCGGGCCCGTACCCGCCCCGCGCCAGCGACTCCTCGGCCACCTTCACCAGGTGGCCGACGTCGTCCTCGGAGAATCCGGTCCAGTAGAAGGTGCTGACCTGCAGGTTGCTCACCAGCCGCCGCAGCGACAGCCGGTTGGCCCGGTGGAAGAGGTAGTCCTGGTCGACGCGCTCGGACGAGACCGCGTTGACCGCGACCACGGCCGTAAACAGGTTGACCGCGATCGCGTTGTGGATCGACGGCGCCAGCCGGACCACCCGGTGGTGCAGCGGCGGCATTGCGACCTCGTGGCGCAGGTCGGCCGCGCGATGGCGGACCATGAGCTGCTGCAGCACGCGGCCGACGTTGCCGGCCGCGCCGCCGTCCACAAACGGCCCCGAGCAGTACTTCTGCCACCAGCCGGGCGCGCTGGTCCACGGCTCGGCCCGCAGAAAGTCCGCGACCAGGTGGCCGAGCCGGGCGAGGTCTGCGGCGAGCGCGGTCCGCGACGGCCGGCCCCCTCGGCGTTCTCCGAGCCCGACCGTGGCCCCGACCAGGCCCGGCACGGGCGTGCCGGTGACCGCCCAGCGGCGGTCGACGCGCAGCGCGCCGGCCAGCATCACGGCCGTGGTGCTGGCGGCCGCCATCGAGTGGCCCTCGTCGATCACGACGCGCTTCCAGTGGACGTCGAACAGCGCCGACGCGGCCGTCTCGAGGCCGAACCTGCCCTGGCCGACGAGCACGACGTCGGCGGCGGCCGCCGCGCGCCAGTCGGCGGGGCCGCGCCCGACGTAGGCCACGGCGAGGAACCCCGGCTCGACGTGCTTGGCGATCTCGGCCGTCCATTGCGCGTAGAGCGAGTCCGGCACCACGACCAGCGTCGCCGCCGACAGCACGATTTCGCGCGCCGACACGCGCTCGGGGGCCCGGCGCGACGCCGCGCCCGTGTGCCGGTTGACGTTGGCGGTCTCGGCGACATACGTGGGCCGCAGCGCGGCCAGCTGGTCCGCGATCCGGCCCGGCAGGTCGCCGCGGAACCGCCGCCACGGCAGCCCCTGCCGGACCACCGTCGCCAGGCACGCCTCGGCCAGCGTCGGCACGGCCCGCCGGGTCGTCACGAGTGCGGCCTGCGCCGGCACGCGCGCGGTCTGGTACTTGGTGGCGCAGATCAGCGCCAGACAGATGCACGTCTTGCCGAAGCCCATCTCCTCGGCCAAGATGCCGCCGTGGACGCCGTCGAAGTACGTCGGCTGCCGGTACACGTCGCCGGTCTCGAAGTCGACGTACGCGCGGCCGCCGACGGGCGGCACGGCGGGCACGAGCCGCGGGTCCAGCGACCGTTCGGTGAGCAGCTCTTTGCGGAGCATCGTCGCCAGCGACTCGCGCTGGTACCCGTACAGCACGGACGCCAGCCCGTCGATGTCGCCGTCCAGGGCGCGCCCGACGAGGCCCTCGGTGTCGTCGTCGGCCGTGGCGTGCCCGGACGCGGCGGCGACGTCGGCGGGGGCCGACGAGACCGCGTTGAAGAGGTCCTGCAGGGTGGGCGCCGTGTCGGCCTTTTCGCGCACCACAAACCGCGCACTGCCGCCGCCGGCCCCGGCCCAGGCCGCGGGCGAGCTGTCGGCCGCGGCCAGCACGGCCAGCACGCGCCGGACAGGCACCTTGGGCTGGGGGATGAGGAACCGGCGGCCGTCGACGTCCGCGGGCACGGCGTAGATCCGCACACGGGCGACGGCCCCGGGCCTGAACGTGGCCCGCAGCCGCCGGGCGCGCACCTGGGCGACGACGTCGCCGAGCACGCCGTCCGCGCTGGCTGCCGGCAGCCAGCGCCAGCCGTCGGGCGCGTCGGGAGTGCCGGCGGTGTCGGCAGATGTGAGCGCGGCCGCCGCCGGGCCGGCCACGTCGATCACGCCGACGGCGACCATGCGCGACAGGTCCAGCAGCACCTGCAGCCGCTGCTGCTCGCGGAGCACGTTTTCGGCGCTTGGTTGCTGTCGTTAGAGTGCCCACGAGAGACATACCCGCTGGCGTTTGGGCGCCCGGTTGGCCTGCGGTTCCGTGTCCGGACGCTTTGCGCCGGCCGCTGCCCGTCGCCGGGGACTGCCGGCGGCTGCTGGGTCGGCACTGGGGCTGCTGGTGGCTGGCGTCGTCGGGCTTGCCGGCAAAGTCGTGCCGGGCGCAGTGGGCGCCGGCTCAGTGGGCGCCGGCTCAGTCCCCGGACCGGTTCTGTCGCCGCCAGACGCCGGCAACGGCGTCGAGGCGTCGGCCGCCAGCTCGGCCTTGGTGGCCACGCCGCCCGCGGCCGCAGCCGGGCCCGCCGGCGGCGTGCTGATGGCGGTGGTGGCCAAAGTCGAGTCTGCGAAAGTGGCCTGATCCAACTTCTGGCCAGCGTCTGCGGCCGCACCAGTGCCGACGGACGCCGGCACGACCATGGCGGATGGGCACGTGTCCATTCCGTGTGTGTGCACAGCCAGGAGCCCGTGCGAGCCCTGGGCCGGCTGCTGTGCCGATTCTGCGGGCGGCGTTCGCTGTGCTGGCGGCGCCAAATGCGCAATTGCGGCGCGAATCCGGCCGCGATCGCGTCCTAGCGTCGTCAGCACGTCGCCGCCGTAGTCACAAACCTGCCGCGCGAATCTGGCCCGTGTGCCGTCGTGCGTTGGCCACCGGCGCGGACAAGGGCGCGGCCGTGGGTGGAGCGTGAGGTGTAGACTTAACGCCGGATTTTCTTCACTTTCTGATCACCTCGGCAAGGATATCAACGATCTCACCGCGCCGGATCGCCATGGTCAGCAGGAGATCCAAGACGACGGTGCACGTCAGTAAGTGATGATGGGAGTGTGGATGCGGGCGGGCTGGACGCCGTGGTTGGCTGTGGCTCGGCGAGGCGGCCAGACCGGCCAAGCGGCCCGCGAAGCAGCGGCCGGCCACGGCCGCGCAGGCTCTGGCAGTCGCCAGACACGGCCGTCCCGTCGCCAGACGCCGGCCAGCCGGTCGCCAGACACTAGGCGGCCCCGGCGGCCCGGCGTGCAGGCTCTCCGTGCCGATTGCTGACGCCCAGGCGGCCTTGATTCGGCCGTGACCGCGCAGGTCGTCCACGACGCCTTCATCCCGTTCGGCGACATCGTCGACGTCGAGCTCCCCCGCGACAACAAGAGCCGTAAGTACGTCGCCGGCCGCGCTGACCGCAGGCGAGCTGCACCGCGGGTTCGCGTTTGTCCAGTACGAATCGGCGCAGGACGCCGACGCGGCCATCGACAACATGGACCAGGCCGAGCTGTACGGGCGCACTCTACGGGTGACGAGCGCGCGGTCACAGAACGAGACGTTCGACATCGCCAACGCCAAGACGGCCGTGTGGGAGCAGGAGGGCTGGCTGCAGCTGCACCAGGTCGACGAAGAGGACCGCAAAGCGGTCGAGGAGGCGGCCGCGGCGGCCGCGGCCGCGGCCGCCGGCGACCCGGTCGACGCCATGGCGCGGCTGGACATGGCCGGCCCGCAGCAGGAGTGACTACGAGTGTATATAGGAATGCTGTTTATTGAGCTTGCACGCTTACTCGATCGATCTGGCCTTGTAGAACCGGAGCTGGGGTCAGCGCCGCGCGGCGACGTGCTTACCGTCTTGTCGGTGTAGTACTTGTAGCCCATGGCTCCGACACCGCCGCCCACGGCAATGGCCAGGAAGATGAACAGGGGCCAGACCTCGTACGGGACGAACTTCTTGATGGTGTCGGCGGTCGAGGCCTTCTTGGCGTCGAACAGACGGCCGGCGGGACGCATGCCGGCCGACTGCGACAGCCGGAAGGAAGCGCCCATGCAGGGGCGGAACGCGCGCAGGTAGGTGGGCTGCATTGTCTGCTGGTCAGCGCTGGCGGACTGGTGCGGCCGGCCCGGCCCCGGAGGCATCCGGCGACGGCCATCGATGGCCGCCGGAGAACGGGCGCGGGGAGCGAGCGGGCGCGGGCGGCGCGCCGGGGCGGCCGGGACGTACCAGGATTGAGGTCACGGAGCTGATCGGGGGTGGAAGAAAAAATTGGAGGAAGCTCGCGGCGCAGAAAAAGACGTGCGCCGGCCGGCCGGCGGCGAGTTGAGCGGCGGCCGATTGGCTGGAGGGGCGTGCTGGGAAGTACGCGGGCGGCGCGGGCAGGCGTAGGCGCGGGACCGGCGCCGCACCCCGTGCGGCGCGTTGCCCCGGCAACCGTCACGCGTCGCAGGCTCGTGCGGCTTGTGTCTCAGCCGTCACTGCACGTCGCGCGGCGCAGTGGCTCGTGCACCCCCTGTTACATCCTTGTTCTCGACAGCTTAAAAGTGCCCGTCCCCCCGGCGGCGGCCGCACCCCGCCCCGGCATCCGGCGGAGTACGCGCTCAGCCGCAGCGTACGCAGGTTTGTCAGAGTCCATTGGTAATATACAGAAGAGTCACAACTTTTGGATCACAGCGGATCACAGGGACCCAGCGCGCCGGGCGCAGGGCCTACGCGCGCGGCTCGAGCGGCGCCTCCCTATAGTGGCGCGCGCCGTGGCGCGGGCACACGTCCTTGCGTGGCTCCAGGATCTTCGTCTCGGTCTGGCACGGGTACCCGTACCGTTTCTTTATGCATTTATGTGTTCGGTTTCTGAATTCTGCCGATTAATAATGCGATTGCGGGACGCAGCGCTACTCACAGAGACCGGAAGCCGCAGGGCCAGACCTGCCATATTTGGGCGCACATGAAACCGCCGGGCCGTCAGATGCCCCGGGAGGCGGCGGCGGCAGATATATGCGCGGGCTGTGATGCGGCCTCGGCCAGCAATGTCTCGATCTAGCCGGCCGGTGATCGTGCCGACGATGGAGAGTGATCCGCGTGACAGCACGGCTCGACAGGGCCTGGAGACTGAGCAGGTGCACGGCGGCCTGGCACGCCGCCGCGATCTATTTATACTGCGTGATAGCTCGGCTGCTCCGCACCGGGGCTCAGGCGCATCGCCTTAGCGACCGCAGTGACGCCAGGCCCGGCCCCCTGCGCGCCCGACCGGGCCGTTCGCGCGGCGCCAGCGCCTGCCGGACCGGGGCAGGCGGCCTGCAGCTTGGTGCGCACGTCTGGTCCGGGCCTCGGCCGGCGCGCGCGCCAGGGCGTGCGCCGCTGGGCCTGTAGCGGGCCCGCGTGAGGCTCTGTCACGCGGCGACGGCCGCACCCGGACGGGCCGGCTCCGGACGCCCCTGAGCGCCTACGGCGGGCTCAATTCGCTAGCGGCGCGCCGCGCGGCGCGCCGTGCGCCAGCCGCCGGGCGCCCGGGCGCGGCGGCGCGCGGCCGGCCGGCGGCGGGGCGGCGGCGGCGGCGCGGCGGCGCGGCGACGCGGCGACGCCGGCGGCCGATGCGTGCCGGTCGCATTGGCAATGCTCTGAGTCGCCACGCCGTTAGGCCAATTCGTGCACCATCGCGTCATGCGCCCAGTCTGTCAGCGCATTGCCCAACGGCGCCGACGAACGGGGGCGCCGCAGTTGCGGCCGGACAGCCACCAGTGGCGCGCCAGGCCCGCCGCGGACTGGGCCAGGAGGCAGCCGACACCGAAAAACGGCGGCCGGGTCATGCACGTTGGTGCACCGCCCGCGCGAGGCCGCATTGGCTCCATTGCGGACGTGACTGCCGGCCGCTGGTGGGCGCCCGATCAGGCCGCCGGCGGCCGGTCAGCCGCCGCCAGCCGCACGCCCACCGCCCCTGCGTGTGCGTCCGAGCACCAGCCCCGTGGCCGGCCGGCGGCCGGTCGCGACCGGGCTAAAGGTCGACAGCCGCGGCGCACGGCACCCGCACGTGTCGCGTCTGGCTGCCAGGCACAGGCACCTCGCTCGCGTCGCGGCCGGCACCGCGCCGACGCGTCGCCGGCTCCGCGGCCTGCGGCTCGCGTTCGCCATCGCGTCGCGCAAGCCGCAAGCGCGGCCCGCGTCCCCGGTAAAGCCCGTTTAGGCGCGCCGACGCGCATGAGCCGCACGCGGAGCCGGGCGCCCGGGTCTGTCATGCAGCTTCCTGCAGCCTACTGCGCGACGGCGCGCAAGCGCCGGCCGACGTGCAGATACGCGCAGGAACGCACAGCCGCATATCGGGCGCCGCACGTCATGCGGCGCGCCGGCCGCATTCTGCCCCGCGCAATCTCCGGTCATGCTGTGATCCGGTGTGCTCACGCCCGAGTGCCCTGCCAGCCGAGCACTCCCGACCTCCTCGGCTTTCGTAGACGCTGTCTAGACCGCACGAGCCGCACGCCGTGCGGCGCGCCGCTCCGTGCGACCCTCAGGGGGGCGCCAGTCGCATGACCTGCCGGCAGCCACGCCGCGCGTCGCGTGTTTCGTACTAACGACTGCGGCGGCCGGCCGGTGGTGTGCTGTGCGGGCAGGCCTACGGAGCTGTGGCCGCACAGCGGCTCTGACGGCGACCGGCGGCTGCCGGGGAAGATCACCGCGGACGCCGAGAGCTGTGAGCGCGGCTATATGCCGCACGGAGTGCGGCTCGCCACCGGCAGCACCGACCTTGAAGGTCGCCGCCGGAGGCCGTCCGGTGGTGCAACGAGCCTCTGGCAGCGACTCCGTCGAGGATGGCTGCCCGGCGGTGTAACGAGCCTCCGGCGGCGACTCCGTCGAGGGTGGCTGCCCTGCGGGCAGATCAAGCGATGCGCGAGCTATGCGGCTATATGCCGCACGGAGTGCGGCTCGTTACCGGCAGCGCCAACCATGGAGGTTGCCGCCGGGGCCCGCCGGGGGGTGAATCGAGCCTCCGGCGGCGACTCCGTCGAGGGTGGCTGCCCTGCGGGCAGATCAAGCGACGCGTGCGAGCAGGGCGGCTATATGCCGCACGGAGTGCGGCTCGTAACCGGCAGCGACAACATTGAAGGCCGCCGCCGGGGCCCGTCCGGGCGGTGAATCGAGCCTCCGGCGGCGACTCCGTCGAGGGTGGCTGCCCTGCGGGCAGACCAAGCGGCGTGCGCGAGCGGTGCGGCTATATGAGCCGCACGCCCTGCGGCTCATATAGCCGCACACCCCTGACTCTCGGCCGTCCGCGTCGGCCCACGCTCCTCGGCAGTCGCCATCGCGGCCGCGATGGCGCAGTCCGGTGCGCGCGATCATGGGGCAGCCCTGGACGGGCCCGTCGCGTCTGGCCGACGCCGGCAAGTCGCTGGGAGCGGCGGTAACAACTACGCCGGAAAAAAAATTTCAGATCACCATCTGCTCCGGTACCAATATGACAACGTCCCGCGCTGCGTGCGCACTCTGGGACGTCGCACGGGTGCCGCTGCGCTCGGCGCGCATGCGGCACGCGTGCTGGCCGGCGCGTGGGCCCGACCGGCTCGCCTGGCGGCCGGCCCGGGCGGTCTTGTGCGCCCGGCCGGGACCGGCCCTCGACACCCCGCATTACCTGCCCAGCGTCCGTACGTTTGCGATGGCCGCGGCCGCACGCGCCCAGGCCAAGCCGGCCGTCGTCGAGAGCGAGGTGCTCGACCGCGGGGCCGCCTGGGTCGCTGCCAGCGACAAAGTGCACCCCGCGGCCGGCCAGCCAGGGGCCGTGATGGACCCCGGCACCGCCGTCGACCGGCTGACCGCGGACTTTGAGCTCTCGGAGAAGGCGCGGCAGGCGTCGGTCGTCAACCTGTCGGCCCGGATCGTGCGGCCGCGCGGGCTGGCGCCGGACGTCAAGATGGACGAGATCACCCGGCTGTTCAAGCTGGTGCGGCCCGAGACGTGGCCGCTGGTCGGTAAGTGGATCGGCGGGCGCGCTGACAGCAGGGTCGTGCGTGCTGCTGTTCATCTCGTCGGGCGTGACGCTGGCCGTGCCGTACGCGATCGGCAAGATCCTGGACATCGCCACCAAGGCCACGGCCGCGGACGAGCTCATCCTCGGGCTCTCGCTCGAGCAGTTCTACTACGCGCTCGGCACGGTGTTTGTGGTCGGCGCCGGCGCCAACTTCGGGCGCACGTACATCCTGCGGGTGATCGGCGAGCGCGTGGTGGCGCGGATCCGGTCGCGGCTGTTCCGCAACACGGTCCTGCAGGACGCCGAGTTCTTCGACGCCAACCGCGTCGGCGACCTGCTCTCGCGGTTCTCGAGCGACGCCAACATCGTGGCCAAGTCCATGACCCAGAACATCTCGGACGGGCTCCGGGCGGTCGTGTCGGGCGCGGTCGGCCTGGCCATGATGGGGCACGTGTCCATGTACCTGACCGCGATGGTGCTGCTGGTTGGCCCGCCGGTGGCCGTGGGCGCGTACCTGTATGGCCGGCGGGTGAAGAACATCACGACGCTGACCCAGGCGGCCCTGGGCGCGTCCAACAAGGTCGCCGAGGAGGGCCTGGGCAACATCCGCACCGTGCAGTCGTGCTCGGGCGACGTGTTCGAGGTCCGGCGCTACAACGACCGCATCCGCGACATCTTTGCGGTCGGCCGCCGCGAGGCGCTGCTGTCGGCGACGTTCTTCAGCTCGATGAACCTGGCCGGGAACGCGACCGTGCTGGCGATCCTGGGCATGGGGTCGCACCTGGTCCTGCAGGACGTCATCACCTTCGGCGACCTCTCGTCGTTCCTCATGTACACGGCCTACACGGGCGGGTCCATGTACGGCCTCACGAGCTTCTTTTCGCGCGTCATGAAGGGCGTTGGCGCGGCCTCGCGGGTCTTTGAGCTCGAGGACCGCCAGTCGTCGATTGCGCCGACCAAGGGCGTGCAGCCGCGCGGCGAGCCGGCCGGCGCCATTGTGTTCCGCGACGTGGAGTTTGCGTACCCGACCCGGCCGGCTGCGCCGGTTTTCCGCGGGCTCAACCTGACGATCGAGCCGGGCCGCAACGTGTGCATCGTCGGGCCGTCCGGCGTCGGCAAGTCGACGATCGGCCAGCTGCTGCTGCGCTTCTACGACCCCGACCGCGGCTCGATCTCGTTCGGCGGCCGCGACATCCGCGAGTTCAACCTCAAGGCGCTGCGCCGCCACATCGGCGTCGTCGCCCAGGAGCCCGTGCTCTTCTCGGGCACCATCGCCGAGAACATCGCGTACGGCCGGCCGCGGGCGACCCGCGCCGACGTCCTGGCCGCGGCCCGCCGCGCCAACTGCGACTTTGTCTTTGACTTCCCCGACGGCCTGGACACCCAGGTCGGCCCGCGCGGCGCCCAGCTCTCGGGCGGCCAGAAACAGCGCATTGCGATTGCGCGCGCGCTCATCCGCGACCCGGCGATCCTCATCCTGGACGAGGCGACGTCCTCGCTCGACGCCGAGTCCGAGACCGCCGTCAACCACGCGCTCGGCAACTTCCTCGACAGCAAGTGCACCACCATCTCCATCGCCCACCGGCTGTCGACCATCAAGCGGTCCGACGTCGTCGTGGTCCTGGCCCCGGACGGCTCCGTGCTGGAGCAGGGGTCGTACGACGAGCTCACTGCGAACGACGCGAGCCACTTTACCAAGCTGTTCCGCTAGCCGGGCATGTACATAGAGCATACCGCTGCGGCGGCAATAGATCATGGAGGACCGAGCCGCACGGCGTGCGGCGTATAGCCGCACCGCTCTGCAGTCGATCTGCCCGCAGGGCAGCTACCCTCGACGGAGTCGCCGCCGGAGGCACGCGCCATCCGCCTACGCAGCCGCATCTCGTGCGGCGCGCCCGAAGGTGAGCCGCACCGCGTGCGGCATATAGCCGCACCGCTCCGCAGTGGATCTGCCCGCAGGGCAGCTACCCTCGACGGAGTCGCCGCCGGAGGCTCACCCGTGCAACGAGCCTCCGGCGGGGGCGGCCGCCGGGGGGGGGGCGCGGGGGGCGGCCGGGGGGGCGGGGGGGCGGGGCCGGGGCCGGC
>NW_027118002.1:0-20533 GCF_038497935.1 Neoaidaea tothii
GCCCCCGGGGGGGGGGGGGGCGCCGGCGCCCGCGGGGCCCCCCCCCGCGGGGGCCCCGCCGCCGGAGGCTCACCAGTGGCAGTGCGACGAGCCTCCGGCGGCGACTCCGTCGAGGGTAGGCCCTGCGGGCGGCTATGCGCCACAGGCGTCGCGGGTACGATCTGCCCGCAGGGCAGCCACCCTCGACGGAGTCGCCGCCGGAGGCTCACCAGTGGCAGTGCGACGAGCCTCCGGCGGCGACTCCGTCGAGGGTAGGCCCTGCGGGCGGCTATGCGCCACATGCGCCACGGGTACGATCTGCCCGCAGGGCAGCCACCCCCGACGGAGTCGCCGCCGGAGGCTCACCAGTGGCAGTGCCACGAGCCTCCGGCGGCGACTCCGTCGAGGGTAGGCCCTGCGGGCGGCTATGCGCCACATGCGCCACGGGTACGATCTGGCCGCAGGCAGCCACCCTCCACGGAGTCGCGCCGGAGGCTCACCGGTGGCGGTGCTACCAGCCTCCGGCGGCTCCGGCGACGGCAGGCCCCGCGGGCGGCCATGCGCTACAGCGGCTCTATGCCCAAGATGTACAATGCAATTGTGACTAGTCAAACACGTAGAGCCGGCGACGGATGTCGTCCAGCAGCCAGGCAAAGGCCGGCTTGATGCCGTCGCCGGTGTAGGCGCTGCACGGCACCACGCTGCAGGCGTGGTTGGCAATGGCGTCGATTCCGAGGGCCTGGGTCAGCGGCGCCGGCGGCAACGTACCTCTCGCACAGCAGCCACGGCGCGGTCGCGGTCGGCCGCGTCCGTGATGGTGTCGGTCTTGTTGACGAGCACGAGCAGGGTCGCGCCCTGGAGCCGGTCCTCGGCCAGCACACGGGCGAGCTCGCGCCGGCAGTCGTCCAGCCGGTCGAGCGAGGCCGCGTCGACGACCCAGACGATGGCGTCGGTCTTGTCAAAGTAGTTGCGCCAGAACGGCCGCAGCGACGACTGGCCGCCGACGTCCCCTTCGGTCAGCGCGTCCGCGTCGCGACTTACACAGATCGATCTTGTACCTGGCGTCAGAGGGCCCGGCCGCACACGTACCCGTTCAGATCGAGCGTCTTGATGGCGAAGCCGAGCGTGGGCGCGACCTCCTGGACGTCCTGGTTGAGCACGGCCTTGACCACGGACGTCTTGCCGGCGTTGTCGAGCCCACTGCGGTCAGCACGCCCGCCGCCGTACTTACAGCATCAGCACTCGGACCTGCCGGTCCTTGAGCTTTTGTTTGCGGAGCACAGTGAGCAAGCCCATGGTGTTGTGTAGAAAAACGCGCCGACGTAACAAACACCTCATGGAATTGCACCGACAGCGCAGCGACCGCGAGCGGACGCGGGAGCGCGAGCGCGACCGCGACAAGGACCGCGCCAGGGACCGCGATCGGCGGGACCGTGACCGTGAGCGGGACCGGGAGCGGGACCGCGATCGCGACCGCGATCGCGACAGAGACCGCGACCGAGCCGACCGCGACCGCCGCCACGACCACGACGGCCGTCGCCGCGACCGCAGCCCCGGCCGGCGCGACGACCGCAGCGGACGACTGGGCCGCGACGGCCGCGACGGCCGCGACGACCGCGACGGCCGCCGCAGCCGTGACGGCCACGATCGCCGCGAGCGCGGCGACGACCGCAAAGGCTCGACCCCGGGCCGCTCGTCGACCGGCCACTCGTCCAGCCGATCCGGCCAGGCAATCCATCCGGCCGACAGCCTGCGCGGCCCTGCCGACGGCCCCCAGCCGGGCCCGGCCGGCCGGACTGGCCAGGTCCAGGAACTGTTCGTCATCGACGTCAAAGGCGACGCCAACAATCTCGCCTACGAGGCCACACACAAGTACGCAGCGCCCAAGTACCTGCGCGCCGGCAACGGCCGTGTCATTGGGCTGCCCGGCCAGCTGCGGATCGACCGGCGGCCGACCGGCGCCGCCGTCGAGCTCAGCGGCGGCGGCGGGCCGCGGCCGAAATGGTCAATAGCCGCAACCGCCCGGCGGGTCCGCGGCGGCGCGGTCACGGCACTCGCGGAATTCGAGCCCGTGCGCACAGCCACCGCCCGCGGGCTGCTCGACTTCACTGTCTCGGACTCGTCCGAGGAGTCCGAGTCCGAGCCGGCCGCGCCCAGCCGGGTCGCCGAGCTCTCGCAGGCCGTCGAGCGCAGGCCCGCGGACGCCGCGGCGTGGATCGCGCTCGCGGCCGCCCTTGCCGACACCGCGCCGGCCGGCTCGCCTGCCCGGGTCCGTGCCGAGCTTGCGCTGTCGGTCTACAAGCGGGCGATCGAGGCCAACGGCGGCAACGCCGACCTCGTCCGCCGATACATGGAGGTCTTTGAGACCTTCTACGGCAAGTACGCTGCGGCCGACCGCTGGCGGTCGCTCGTGCGGGCCCACCCGGACGTGACCGAGCTCTGGCTGGGCTGGTTCGACTTTGTGCTGCGCGACGCCGCCGACTTTCGGTTCGACGCCGTCCTCGACACCGTCCGCGACATTGTGGCCACCGTGCGCGACCTGGCGCGCCGCGACCCGGCCGCGGAGACCGTGTACGTGTACGTGGTGGCGTGGACCGCGCGCGTACTGGCCGAGGCGGGCTACGGCGAGTGGTCGCGGGGCCTGATCCAGCTGCTCGTGTACGCCAACGTGATGGCTCCGACGGCCGACACGGCCGCCCTGCGCGCGTTCTGGGAGTCGGACGCACGGCGACCGGGCGAGGCCGACGACGACGCTGCAGGCGGGAGCGCTGTGGACGACGAAACGGACGGTTTGGCCGACATGGACGCGGCCGCGGCTGCGCTTGGCCTGGACGACCCGGCCGCTCCGGCCGCGGTCGCCGCGGTGGCTCAGTCGTGGGCGGCCCGGGAACGCGTGGCTGCGCCACCGGCACGCGTGGCCGCGCGCGTGCGCGACCCGTTTCGGATCGCGCTCTTTGACGACCTGGCCGGGCTCGTTTGTACGGTCACGACGGCCGACGCCCGGCGGGATCTGGTCTGGGCCTGCCTGACGTTGGCTGGCTGCGACACCGAATGGAACCGCGACAGCATCTTTGCGGACTGGCCGTCGTCTGGGGGATACATGCGAGTGGCCGGGGAGGCCGGTGGTGCGCATACAGCCGCCGCAGACGATAAAGCCGCTGGCGCGCATACAGCCGCTGGCGCGCATACAGCCGCCGGAGCGCATACAACCGCTGACGCGCATACAACCGCCGACGCGCATACAACCGCTGGCACGCATACAGCCACCGACACGCATACAGCCGCTGGCGCGCATACAACCGCCGACCTCGCCGCCCGCATAGCCGCTACCCATATAGCCGCGCCCTTTGCCGAAACGTTTGCCGCCGACGTTGTCGCCGCCACCGCAGACGAGCGCGTCCTCGTCTGGCAAGTCGACCGCGTCGTCGCTGCTGGTGGCCCGGCGCTGGCCGTCGCCAAGCAGCTGCTCAAAAAGCACCGGCAGTGCATTGCCCTCTGGACGGCCTACGCCCGTGCCGAGTGGCGCCTCGGCGACCGTGTCCGTGCCGCCGGCGTCTTCCAGACCATCCTCGGCCTCATTGCTGCCGAGGACGACCGGCTGACGCTCTGGGCGGCCTGGGCCGAGCTCGCCCTGCTCGACGGCCAGGACGCCCTCGCCGTCGTCGGCGGCCTGGCCGCCGGCGTCCCCGACAGCTCCGGCAGCGCGCTGGTGCGCGCCCGCCGCCGGCTGCAGGACGATCTCGGCCGCCACCTGGCTGCGCACGCGTTCGATCTCGCCGCCGCCGCCGTCCGCTGCCTCATGATCGCCGAGTACGCCACGGCCGGCGTCGAGCCTGCCATGGCCGTCCACGCGGCCTTCACGGCCTCGGCCGGGCCCGTGCCTGCCGCCGGCCGCGCCCGCGAGGCCACCGACGTGTTCGCGGCCAAGCTGCTCGGCCACCACGCCGCCACTGCGCCCATCTTCCGGGTGGCTGTCCTGCGCGCCCACCTCGAGCGCGCCCTGGCGGACTTTCCCTGGAACATGGACCTCGTCCGGCTGTACGCGGCCAACGAGCGCCGGTACCGACTTGAGCGCAACGTCGGGCGCCTGCTGGCTGACGTGCTGCTGCTGCCCGACAACATCTCGGTCGACGTCGTGCGGTTCGCGGTCGCCTACGAGACCGACTTTGGCTCGCCCCACGCCGTCCGCGCGCTGTTTGAGCGCGCCGTGGCCGCCCCGCGTATCCGCACCAACGTCTCGGTCTGGCAGGCCTACGTCGACTTTGAATACGCGGCCGGACATCGCCTTCAGGCCAAGCGCGTGCTGTTCCGGGGGCTGTCGGCGTGCCCGTGGTCCAAAGACCTGGCGCTGTACGCGCTCGACGGCCTGCACGACACGCTCGGCGTCAGTGAGCGCCGGCAGATCACGGACCTGCTGCAAGAGCGCGAGCTGCGGCTACAGTGGCCGGTGCCGCTGGCGCTGACGGGGCCGGCGGACGAGCCGGACTCGAGCTCGGACTCGGACTCGGACTCTGCGGACTCGAGCTAGCGCACGCCGTGCATACAGCCGCACACTTGCATACAACCGCATGTTTCGCACGCGTCCGGCCACATACAGCCGCCGGCATACATATAGCCGCACAGCGCACCGCCACGCTCGTGTCGTGGCGGCCTGGCGGCACGCGGCGGTGCTCTACACAATTCCTTGCAGGTCTCTATTAGTGGCCAGCCGGGGTCTGTACAGCCGGCCGGCCAAACGCATCAGGATAGGAGAGTAGAATACACGCGGGCGTCAAAAACGGGGTGGCGGCCCGCGAGGCCGCGGCCGCCGGAAATGCAAAACTGTGTCGGCCGCTCAAACCAGGCCGTTGCGCGCAGCCCACTCGCGGCCGCCCAGGAAGACGTTGTCGGGGTCGTAGGTGGCGCGCAGGCGCTTGAACTGCGCACCCTCGGCGCGGAACCAGTCCGAGTAGACGGCAGCCAAGCCGACCATGCCGCCGTCGCGCAGACGCGCAGGCTTGTTGCGGGCCAGGCCAATGAAGTTCTTGGCCCAGTGCGGCTTGCCGCCAAAGGACATCATGATGGTCTCGAACTCCTCGTACCACTGGCCGATCGGCGGGTCCTGGCGGAACGGCCGGTACATGGTCGCGTTGAGGTACAGCGTCAGGTTGTTGACAGTGATCGGCTGGGCCGCGTCCGGGTACTGCACCCGCGGCGAGATGTCGAGCAGGGGGCGCAGCGTGTTGCCCGGGATGGCGCCAAAGCCAGACGTCTTGTCCACCATGTCGAACTCGGACACGGCGCGGGCCGGGTCCGGGTACGAGTTGTTCGAGCAGCGGACCTCGATAGGCGCGTGCACGTAGTACCGGCCGGACTTGGCCGCCGACAGCACGGCGTCTTCGACCAGCTGCAGGATCTGCGTGCCGTCCTTCATGGGCACGGCCCACTCGTTGACAAACTGCTTGAACAGGCAGTCCATGTTCAGGCCCTCGACCGAGTTCTGAACGGCCTCGTCCGCGACGGCGCCGCCGAACGTCTCGTCCCAGCCGTACTGCTTCGAAAACACCCACCGCTCGATCGCCGGCGTCGCGCGCGGATACAGCTTGACCGCGAACCACAGCAGCGCCTCGTAGAAGAACCGGCCGGCGGGCGTGCCGTACCACGACGCGCGCGGCGCCGACAGCGCCTTGGACGACTTTTGCGCGCGCCACAGGATGCACTTGGCCGAGTACGGGAACCACCACACACGCACGTACTCGGACGACGTCCAGACCGTGTCCCAGATCTTGAGCAGGTGCTTGAAGTCGATGATCTCTTGCCGCGACTGCACCGTGAACGCCGGCACGGCGCGCACGGTGACGTGCGTGATGATGCCCAGCTTGCCCAGCGACAGAAGTGCCGCCTGGAACAGCTCCGGCTCGGTCTCGGCCGAGACCGTGATCAGCTCGCCCGAGGCCACCAGCAGCGTCAGGTTCACGACCTGCTGCGACACCAGGCCGTGGAACGCCGACGAGCCGTGCGTGCCCGTCGAGATGATGCCTGCGATCGACTGCTCCGAGATCGAGCCCAGGTTCTGCAGCGCCAGGCCTTGCGCCGCCAGCGCCTCGTTGAGCTGCCAGATACGGATGCCCGCTTCCACCCGCACGTCTGTGTACAGTCCGGCAGGGTGCGGCGCCGTCGACAGCACCTGCCGGAACCGGTCGAGATTAACCACCCAGTCGTTGGTCATCGTCAGGTCCGACGGCGAGTGCCCGGACCCGACCACCGTGATTGTCTTGCGCGCCGCGTGCGCCGCGCGCACCACCGCCTGCAGCTGCTCCACCGACTCGGGCTGCGAGTAGCACTCGGGTCGGCACCAGAACGTGAGCGCCCATGTTGAATGCAGCTTGCCGCTGGCCGAGAACGGCTGGATGTCTGAGGGGATCGCCATCGTGCGCCTAGAGCCGGTTTGCGCAGCCGATCGTGTGCCTGCTGTCAGCCCGACTCGGCCCCGCCCGCCGCCCACTACTTACTGCCTGCCAATCGATTTACGTCCGTGGCCGAGCGGTCACCGGCTGGATGCGATGCGAAAGAGTCCGGAGCTCTCGTGTCGTCTGTTCTGCCAGGAGGTGGAAAAATCTTCACCGCCACTTTTCCGCTCCTGCGCCGCACATCGTGCGGCTCACCCCTGAACGCCCACGCGACCCACCTGCTCCGGCCGGGCCAGCCGCCCGCCTCGCCGGCTGGCGGCCTGACGTCGCGGCTGGCCGCCTGGGTGGCGTGTCGGCACCGCTGGCGGACCACCGGCGCGCGCCCGGGCAGTCCGACGGCGGCCACCTCCGGCTGCGCCGGCGCGCGTGCGCACGCGGGCATGAGCCGCACGAGGTGCATGAGCCGCACAGAGTGCGGCTAGAGCCCCATCTCGCTGGCGAGGCCACACCGCACATGCCCGGCTGCGCCGCACATGGTGCGGCTGCCATCCGCCGGCGCCGGCTGCGTAGCTGCGCCGTCCCGACATCGGTGCGTCTGGGCTATAGTCCTGGCCGGCCGCAGTGCGACCGCCGGGCCGCCGCCGGGACCGCAGGACCCGGCACCTGACCAGCCGTAGCAGGCGTCTGATCACCACCTGTTCATACGCTGCGGCTGCCAGCGTGGCCTGAGAGCGTACGGTGCGTGCCTGGGCTGAGCCGCACGTGGCTGGCACGTGTGGCGCAGCAGGTCCCGGCTGCGGCTTTGGCCGGCCGTACCGCCTTCCCAAGGCGTACAGCCCGCCGGCCAGCCGCTGTGCCTCTCTCAGATGTCCGCGGTCGCGGCCGCGCCACCCGCGACCAATTGGCCTGCTCTCAGTCGCGCTCCGTTGTGGCTGGCGGCCAGCTGTCGCACCCAGGGAGGTTTCTGATTACGTTCGCTTTTACGCAAGTGGTCGAACAACGATCGGACTAGCGTCTCTTCATTCTCCCGACCACATTCGCTTGGGGTTTCTCCCACGCTTGCTGTTGCCGTCGATTGCCGGCGGCATTGCGCCCGGCCTGTGGGTCTGGCGTCGCGCGCATCCGAAACCCGCGACTACTGCGCTTGCTGCGTCGGGCGCGTCCATAGTTGATCCCTGCGTGGCCCCCAGGTACACAGCCTGGTCCCAATTGCCGCGGGCTTTGACAACGGGCGGGCCCGATATCGGCGTGGCTAGCATTCACAAGTGCGGAGTAGCTGCCGGCTGTACGGAGTGACTATTATTGGGCTGTACCCAGACACCCCAGCACGGCCAGCCACGGAACGGCTGCCGGCGATCGGCCGGAGGGAGTTCCAAGAGCGCGGATACCCGAGGCAGGCCCGGTGGACTGTGTCACGACCGGGTCACAGCTGCGTCACGGCTGTGTCACGAGCGTGTCACGAGCGCGTTGCGACGCGCTCTTCAACAACGGGCCGTTGTACGGGAACCCGAGGTCCACCGGCCGCCGCCGCTGGCCAAGCAGCTTCTGAGTGCGCGCGCCGTTTCGGTGGCCACCTAGCGGTCCGGCTCGGACGGCCGCGGACGCGCGGACCGTCGTCCGCTGCGGCACGTAGATGTGGATTTAGGCGGCGGTCCGGCGCACGAACCTCCTGGACCCGGCTGGTCCCAGGCGGACCCAGCGGACCTAATCGGGTCCGGCCGGCGCAGGCCGGACCCGGGCCGGACCTAATAACCCCGCCGGACCCGGCTGGACCTACCCCTCACTCCTATCCTGGCCGCACCTGGTGGCCCCCGGCGGCCGCCCGGGCGGGCCCGGCGCCCAGAAGACGCCTGCGCTGCACCCCCGGTAATGCACAGGACAGGGTGTGGCGCCAGCAGTGCGAAAGCTTGCGGTGGCGAAGTGGCGCTGCTCTTTGTGTTGGGTCCGGACCCGCGGACCCAGTCCGCGCCGGTATCGGCGGGTGGCACAACGGATGACAAGACGGCAAACCTTACCTTGTCCTTTTTGGCTTCCCCACCGTTGCGCGCTGACTCTTATACGGGCAACGCAGAATTTTTTCTGTTACTCACAACCGACGAGAATTTTTAAAGGTGCTTGTTCCTATCGGTGGCCACCAACTCTACCAGATTTTTTTCCCTGCCTTTGTCTCCCCAGACAGTCGTGCAACCAACCGGATTCTTGTCGCGCTCTCACCAGACGCCTCGGTCCAGTCTTTGAAAAGCCCCTAGCATTCAGCAGGCGGTCAGGCAATCAACTCACCCGCACACACAAAGGAGATGCTCAGCAGAACGTCGAGGAACGTCGCGGCCCGGTCGCCGCTTGCGCGCCAGGTGCGCACGCTCAAAACCCTGCGGCCCGCTGTCCGGCCCGCGGCTGTCCCGCGGAGGACTGTCGCCAACGCGGCTGTGTAAGTCGCATTCCCCCTTCGCCCGCTAACAGCAGTGATGCCAGCAAGCCGAAGGTCGCCACCATGCCGCCTCGTCAGACTGACGACACCCTGGCCAAGATCAAGCCGTCGACGAGCAACATGACGGATGAATTCTTCGGCATGTCCGGCGGCGAGATCTTCCACGAGATGATGCTGCGGCATAAGGTCGAGCACATCTTTGGGTACCCTGGCGGAGCGATCCTGCCCGTTTTTGACGCCATTTACAACTCGAAGCACTTCAACTTTGTTCTGCCCCGGCACGAGCAGGGCGCTGGCCACATGGCGCAGGGTTACGCCCGCGCGTCGGGCAAGCCCGGCGTTGTGCTTGTCACGTCTGGCCCGGGCGCTACCAACGTGATCACGCCCATGGCCGACGCTCTCTCGGACGGCACGCCCCTTGTCGTTTTTTCGGGCCAGGTTGCCACTTCTGCCATCGGCACCGACGCCTTCCAGGAGGCTGACGTCGTCGGCATCTCGCGCTCATGCACCAAGTGGAACGTCATGGTCAAGTCTGTGGACGAGCTGCCGAAGCGCATCAACGAGGCTTTCGAGATCGCGCTGTCGGGCCGCCCGGGCCCGGTCCTCGTGGACCTGCCTAAGGACGTCACCGCCGCGATTCTTCGCAAGCCGATTCCTACGCCGACCATCAACACGATCCCGACCCAGCAGGGTCTGTCGCTCTCGGCCCTGGCCGCTTCGTCGGGCATCACTCGTGAGGCTCTCCGCCGCACGGCCGACCTCGTCAACATGGCCAAGAAGCCTGTTATTTACGCCGGCGCCGGCATGCTCGCCCGCGAGGACGGTGCGCGCATTCTGAAGGAGTTCGCCGACAAGCTTTGCATTCCGGTTACGACCACCCTCCAGGGCCTCGGTGCCTTTGACGAACTGGACCCCAAGTCCCTGCACATGCTCGGCATGCACGGCTCCGCCTACGCCAACATGGCCATGCAGGAGGCCGACCTCATCCTGGCCCTCGGCGCCCGCTTCGACGACCGTGTGACCGGCAACGTTGCCAAGTTTGCTCCCGAGGCCCGCCGGGCCGAGGCTGCTGGCCGTGGCGGTATCGTTCACTTTGACATCTCGCCCAAGAACATCAACAAGATCGTCCAGGTCACCGAGGCTGTCGAGGGCGACGTCATCGACTCGCTCACGCGCCTCGTCGACATGGTCGAGCCTGTGGCTGAGCGTCCGGAGTGGTTTGAGCAGATCAACACCTGGAAGGCCAAGTTCCCCTTCGAGTTCAACCGCAACACCGAGAACGGCATGATCAAGCCCCAGCAGGTCATCGAGGACCTCTCGCGTCTCACTGAGGGCAACAAGCAGAACACCATCATCACGACCGGTGTCGGCCAGCACCAGATGTGGACTGCCCAGCACTTCCGCTGGCGTTACCCCCGCACGATGATCACCTCGGGTGGTCTCGGAACCATGGGCTACGGTCTGCCTTCGGCCATCGGCGCCAAGGTTGCTCGGCCCGATGCCACTGTCATCGACATCGACGGTGACGCCTCGTTCAACATGACCCTCACTGAGCTGTCGACGGCGGCCCAATTCAACATCGGCGTCAAGATCATCGTTCTGAACAACGAGGAGCAGGGCATGGTCACCCAGTGGCAGTCGCTCTTTTACGAGGACCGCTACTCGCACACTCACCAGCGCAACCCCAACTTTGTCATGCTGGCCGAGGCGATGGGCGTCAAGGGCATGCGTGTGACCAAGCCCGAGGAGCTCGAGGCTACCCTGAAGGAGTTCCTGGCTTACGAGGATGGCCCTGTCCTCCTTGAGATCATGACTGCCAAGAAGGTCCCTGTGCTGCCGATGGTCCCCGGTGGCAAGGCCCTGCACGAGTTCCTTGTGTATGATGCCGCCGAGGAGAAGGAGCGCGACGAGCTGCGCGCTAAGCGTACGAACAACAAGTTCTAGACGCGACGGCGCAAAATTTTGGACTCTTGACCTTGTTCTGTTGGACCGAATATAGACAAAAATCGCGAAAAGCACATGCACCGCTCAAAAGTTCTTTTGTTTCTTTCTAGTGTATGGCCTCTGCAAGGCCGGGTCTGTGGTGTAAAAAGCCGCGGACTGTATCTATGGGATACGGGCGTTCGTTTTTTTATTGCTCATGTTAGTTAATTGAATTACGTTGACCTTAAGACGAGATGTAGCGAGAAGCGTCGGGCTGTTGTGTGGCAGCCGGGACGATGTTTGGGATGCGACGGTGTATTTTGCGGAGAATGGTGGGAAAGCCAAGAATTAGGTGCCGACGGTAGGGTTTCCTGCAGGTCATGCGGCTGACCCTGACTTGTGCCCCGAGTCCAGGCCGTCTCGGTCCCATGCGTCGGGTCGCCACGACGGGTCATTGCCACGGGTCGCGGGTCACCACCACGGGTCGCGGGTCACCGCCACGGGTCGCAGGTCACCGCCACGGTCGCGAAACACACCACGGCTTTCGCGTTCTGCAGCATTCCTTACGTTGTCAACTATTCAAGTAGCCAGCCTACGTGTCTACAGATAATGGATGGAAACTGTGCTTATCAGCTGTTCACTTCGTGTCGATGACAGACGAGGACGGCGGTTGTCAGCTCTTGTCGAGACGAGTGGACTTTAGCTGTCGTAAGACCCAGCCGCACGCCGTCGAGACCGAATGGAAGGACGCAACATAGCATATACAGATCCTGCTATCATTTAGCTGTCAGTCTCTACGCCAATGTATCGTAGATTCATCTATTCAATGTGCTAAGTCCGTCCGTTCAGTGGTGGTCCTCGATCTCCTCAATGACGAACCAGTCCTCAACATCGGGCTCCTCAACGGCAGCGGCCTCGACGCCCTCAACCTCGACGGCCTGGGCCTCGTAGGCGGTAACGTCAGCCTCGGCGGTGCCCTCGAAAGCAGGGACGGCAGGAGCCTTGGGGACAGACCACGGCTTGACCTGACCCTCCGAGTCGGTGGCCTTGATGGTCGGGGCCTTGTAGGCCTTGAGCTCCTTCAGGTACAGGTCCTGGATGATGTCGGCTGCGGTCAGCACGGTAGGGCGTTTGTGGACATACCCCGTCTGGGAACCGACGTTCCGAATCGTCTCGTGAAGGCGGGGACGGCGGTGCGCTGCTTGTTAGCCTCGGTCTTGTCGGACGGGGCGGCCACGGGCGGATGCAACGGCGGTCGAGACACGCAATTGCGCAAAACGACCGGTGCGCGCGGGCCGTGGGGTCGCGCAGTAGCTGTTGGCCGACGCCGTCGATGCCGGCCGAATCGCGCGCTCCCATTCGTCCGCGCGAAAAAACATTTTCACGGCCGCGAACTGGCGCAGCGCGCATCGGACGGCAGGCCGCGAGCTGGCGTCCATCATGGTTCACCTACCGAAACAGCACGGAGAGTCTGGGAGAACATGTTGACGGAGTGTGGGCTGGTAATTGCGGTGAGAAAGCAGGAAAGAGAGGGAGGGCGGTCGCTTTTTTGGTAAATTTTCGGAAGCGCTGCGAAGCTGTGACCCGGCTGTGAGCGGGCGGCCAGCGCCTGGCCGGCCCGGCGAATCAGCGGCAGCGAGTGGGTTAGGGCAGTCCAGAGGGCGGCTGGAGGCCCTAGCCCTATATCGTGCCTAACCCTGTCAAACAAAGAGCCGCGACCCCAACCCTGACTCGCAGCGCAAAAAGTCGATCGCCACTTTTTTTCGGCCGTCTTCTCTGGTTTCTCTGGTTGTTGACTTGCGGCCGTAGACGACGGCACAGTCAGGCAACGAAGAGAGCGACCCGGGAGCAGTGCGAGGCCACGCGAAAGCGCGGACAGCATGACCAGCGGTGTGATGACGATGTCGGGCGGAACGATGGTGAGCCCGGGAGCGGCGCCGTTCCAAAAGAACCTGAACGTTCACCTGCTGTGCCCGGACTGCCGAGAGGACCCGCCGAACCTGGTGGAGAACTTCAGCGAGGGCGACATGGTGTGTGGGTCGTGTGGTAGGTGGCCTGCAGAACGCAGCGCTGACGCCAGGGCTGGTGCTGGGCGACCGGATCATTGACACGCGGTCCGAGTGGCGGACGTTTGCCAACGACGACCAGGGCTCGGATGACCCGAGCCGTGTCGGCGAGGCGATGAACCCGCTGCTGAACGGCAACCAGCTCGACACCATGATCTCGTTTGGCCTGCCCGGAACGACCGTCGGCCGCGAGTTGAGCCGCGCCCAGAACAAGGCCGTGCACGACAAGCGGGACTCGGCGCTCCAGCAGGCCTACTCGAAGATCTCGCAGATGTGCGAGCGCTACTCGCTGCCCAAGATGGTGCAGGACGCGGCGAAGGAGATCTACAAGATCGTTGAGGACAATCGTAAGCTGAAGGGCAAGTCCCAGGAGAGCATCGAGGCGGCGGCGATTTTCATCGCGTGCCGCCAGTCGGGTGTTGGCCGCACGTTCAAGGAGATCTGCCTCCTGACGTCGGTGCCTAAAAAGGAGATTGGTCGGGTGTTCAAGGTCATGAAGGCGATTCTGCTGGCGAACGGCAGCAATATCGAGGCCGCGAACGCGCCGGAGGAGTACCAGACGGCGTCGACGAGTGCCGAGGACCTCATGAACCGGTTCTGCTCGCATCTCGGTCTGTCGACGACGGTGGCCAGCGGCGCCCAGCATATCGCGCGCGCGGCCGCGCACGAGGGCATCCTGGCCGGCCGTTCTCCCATTTCCATCGCGGCCGCGGCTATCTACATGGCCGCTGGTCTCTTTGGCGAGCCCAAGTCTGCGTCCAAGATTGCCGAGCGCGCGGGCGTCAGCGACGGCACTATCAAGACCAGCTACAAGTTTCTGTGGGAGGCGAGGGACAAGATCATCGATCAGTCCTGGATTGACACCAAGAAAGCGTCGCTGGCCGGTCTGCCGAAGGTGTAAAACGAACGAAACGTACGACGGGCGCCGAGAGAGCGGCGCCCGCGAGCGACCACGTCGCGATTTTTTTTTTTTTTTTTTTTTGATTTTGGACCCCAAAATTGAATAGAGGCGAGAGCCCGTGTATGCTATATATTGTAGAGCCAGCCGGCGCCGGAGCTAGAATTCCGCGGGCGGCAGCCGCGAGCGCCGCGGCGGTGTGGCTGGCCGCGTGGCGCGCCGCGTGCCTGCGCCGTTGGTGTGACGAGCTTGGACAGAGTCCGCGCCGCGGTCTGCGTTGTCCGCGCTGTCGTAGAGCGCGCTGGCCGACGCGTCAGCGCCGTGGTCGGGATCGTCCGCGTCGTCTGGCTCTGGGCCTGCGTCCGCGCCCGCATCCGCGTCGTCCGCGTCCGTAAAACTGCCGCCGGTGTCGTCCGCCAGCGTCTTCAACGTGCTGCCTGCCGAACCGGCCCGCGACGACCGCAGCAGCGACCGCAGCGAGCCCGGCGATCCGGTCGCACCAGCTCCACGCGCGTCGACCGGCAACCGCGCCTGCGCCGTGGCCGTGGGCGGGGCCATCTCGAGCGCCGCTGACGGCCGGTCCGCGGCCGACACGTGTGGCTTGGTGATGCGCGCCTCTGGAAAGAGCATGCGCGGAGTGATGGGCGCCACGGCCGGGTCGTCGTCCGACAGATCCTCGTCCGCGAACGGCCGGAAGATCTTCTTGCCTCGGAAGACGAAGATCATGCCCTTGCGTGGGTTGCCGTCGGCCACGGTCGCCTCGCGACCGCGTTTGGACGGCGCCTCGGCCGGCGGTCGTGCGCGCGAGCCGGATGGCTGGTCGGCCGAGCCAGGGTCCGCGTAGACCTCGATCGCGGGCTCGCGCCGGGCTTCCGGGCCGTGCAAATCAAGCCCGTCGAGATCGTCAAAGCTGTCTGTGGGCGGCGGCGCGCGCGGCCGCACGGGCGTCATCTTGTCGCGGAAGAGCATGCGGTTGAGCTTGCGGGCCGGCGTCGCCAGCGGGGCCGGCGCGGCCGTCGCCGTGGACGGTCCGGCCGAGCCCTCGTCGTCGGACCAGTCGTCCCACGTCGGCCGGCGGCGGTGCGGCGTGTCCTGCGGCGTCAGCAGCGCCGCCGCCGCCGCCGCCGCCTTGTCGCGGCGGTGGTGCGGCGTCGCGACCGAGCCGAACGGGTCGTCCGCCAGACGCGCAGCCGCATCCGGCTGGCGGTCGCGTTTGCGCCGCTCGTTGAGGATGTCCACGTAGTCGCGATCGTACATCGGGCCGTGTCGCGGAGTAGCAGGGGTCATGGCCTCGCGTGCCGGCGAAGCCGCTCGCGGCGGCGTCGTGGCCATCGCGGCCGTGTTCTGTCTGTGATCTGTCGAAGTCGTCGCGGATGGACGGCGGCGAGGTGGCCGGCGGCGGTGAGGCTGCCCCTTGGCACGTGACGCGGGTCACGTAACCCGACTCCGTGACCCGCAGGTCACGTGCGCGCGACGCGACCTAGGCGCGCGCCGCCGCACACGCTCCCCAATGAACGCCGACACGGACGCGCTGGCGGCGTCGCTGACCGGCCTCGCCGGCTCGCTCAAGAGCTGGACCGATGACGGCGACCGCGCCGAGCGCGTGCAGCAGGAGCTCGCCCAGGTCCGCCAGGTCAACACGGCCGTGACGGCCGTGCTAGCCACCATCCGCAAGTCCGAGCGCAACCTGGAGGTGAGTGTGCGCCGGCCAGGCTGACCAGGCCATCCTCGAGACGAGCAAGAACGTGGACGACCTGCTCGATCTGTGGATCCGCATCCTGTCGCAGACAGAGCACACCCAGCAGCTGCTGTTTTCGCCCAAGTGGGAGGGCGCCACCCAGGACGAGCGGCTGCACAAGGCCCGGCTGGAGGCGCAGCGGCAGCACGCGGCCCAGGCCCGCGAGCTGGCGGAGCGCCGGGCGCGCGAGGAGGAGGCGCAGCGCGGGCGCCGCGAGAAGGAGGAGGCGCAGCGCCGCGAGCGCGAGGAGGCGAAGTACAAGCGAGGCAAGTGGCCGCCAGACGGCGCTGACGGCAGTCTACGGCAACAAACTGGCCCGGCCGGGGGCGGCCAAGCCCGCGGCGCCGACAGGACGGCCGCCGACGGTGCGGGCGCCGAACGTGCCGCGGCCGACGGCGGCCGCGGCAGCCAAGCCGGCGGCGGCGACAGCGGCGGCGGCGCCGGCCACGGCGCCGGCTACGGCGCGGCCTGGCCAGCGGCGGCTGGCGCGGCCGACGCCGCGGCGGCCACCGGGCAGCTCGCTCAGCGGGCCGTCCACGGGCGCGTCGTCGTCGACGCCGTCGACGACGTCGTCGCGGCTGGAGTGGAAGTAGCGCTGCGCGCAATATATTGCCGTCTAGATCTGCTCGAGCAGACGGTCGCGTCCAAAATTGGTCAGCAGCATGCGCGACACAAAGTCGTCCATGTTGATGTAGGCGCCGCACAGGCGGCGCGAGCCGGTGAAGTTGCTGCGGCCGTGCAGCAGCCGCCAGTTGTTGAAGATCACGGCCTTGCCGGGCTGGAGCCGGAACCAGTACTGGGCGTCGGAGCGCGTCAGCAGGCCGTTCCACCGGCGGATGGCGTCGTAGAACTGGTGGATGGCCACGTCCGGGTCGCGGCCGCCCCAGCGCGACATGGTCGACCGGTCGTCGTTGTTCCAGCGGACCTGGATGAGCTCGCCGGTGGTGTCGTCGTGCGAGAGCACGGGCCGGGGCATGGCCGCCGGCCGCACAAAGACGTCGTCGTTGCCGGCCGAGTGGGCCGGGATGCGCACGCGCGAGAGCGTCTTGTAGGCGTCGCGGTCGCGCTCGCGCAGCTCGCGCGCGGCGCGGAAGCCGTCGACGAGCACGGACGCGCCGCCGGAGCCCTCGTGGTGGAGCAGGTGCAGCAGCTGCAGCCCGGGCGGGTCCGTGAAGTACGTGCCGTCCGTGTGCGGCCGCAGCGCGTCCTCGGAGTACGCCGTGTCGTTCTTGGCCATGTCGGACGTGAAGTCCCAGAACCCGCCGTAGTGCGTCGGCCGCACGAACGCGATCCGCTCGACCAGCGCCTGCGTGGCCTCGGGCGTCACGGGCACGCCCGACACGAAGCAGAACCCGAACTCGGAGATCTTGCTGGTCCAGTCGCCGACGGCGGCGTCGCCGGCCATCACCGCGTCGTACTCGACCGTCGGCGGCTCGTCTGCGATCTCCTCGCCCCAGTACGTCCGCCGCACCACCGCCGGCTTTTCGAGCACCGGCAGGTACGAATGCTGGTGCAGCCACGCCCACGAGTACAGGCTGGTGTGGCCGTCGTTGGCCCAGACGACGTGCAGGCCCTCGGCCTGGGCCTCGACCGTTTCCGGCCGGATGTGCTCGGGAATTGCGAACGTGTCGAGCAGCCGCTGCTTGGTCACGGGGTGGAAGCACCGCTCGCACTGGCACGAGTCGCGCAGCCAGATGTTGTGAAACGACGACGTCACGCCCTTCTCCCACGGCACGTACACCTTGCGGTTGTCGAACGAGACCTGGTGGTGCGGCGAGACCGTTTTGGGCGTGTCGACTTTGGCCGCGTAGACGCCCTGACGTCAGCGCCTTCGCGCGGAGACTTACCGACGAGGCACGCTGCTGCGTCTGGGGCCCGGGCCTGCCTGGTCGGGTGAGCGCTAGCAGCGCCGGGAGCAGTGGGCGCTTGCGCAGCGAGCTGAAGAGCCGGCTGCGGAGGCCGCCGGTGGGGTCCCTGGGGTCAGCATCTGAGCCGCACATCGTGCGGCGCTGCGTGCGGCGCTGCGCGGGGTGCTGCGTGTGGCGCGGCGCGTGGCGCTCTCGCGGCGCCGTGCCAGAGCACAGCCCCCGCGTGCGATGACAGCGTCGGCGATGCAGCCCGCGGCGGCGACCGCGCCGAGGGGCCGCTGCGAGCGGAGGCGGCGCCGCAGCCTGTGCGGCTCCGGCGGCCGCTCCCGCCGGCGGCTCCGGCGGCCGCTCCCGCCGGCGGCTCGCTGATTGGCCGCGTCGCCGACAGCGGTCGCGTACCACGCTGCGCCACTCGTGTAACGCCGGCGCATGCGAGCCGCACGTCGTGCGGCGCCACAGCCTGCCCGCAGGATAACGCTCCACGGGACCGCCCAGGGCTCACAGATTGAGAGTCTCCGGAGCGGCTCGGTAGAGGCCCCGCGGGCGGCTGCGGCGCCGCACGGCGTGCGGCTCGTGTCGCACGGCCGCCCACACGCACCCTCGACGGGACCGCCCTCGAACGCTCGCTCATTGGCTGGCCGCCGTAGGGACTCCGCGTCGCTCGTGTAATCTCCGCGCCGCGTAATCTCCGCGTCGCTCGTGTAACGCGCGCGGTGCCGCCTGGCCGTGAGCCGCACGCGGTGCGGCGCGAGCCGCACGCCGCGCGGCGCCGAAGCGCGTCCGCCGACCGCCCTCGCGCATCGCCGCGAGTCCCTCTCCATGGCCGCTCCAGCCGGCCGCCGCGCGGCAGCCGTACAGACGTCTCCGGCAGCACCGGCCCCGCAGGCTGCGGCTCGCCCAGCGGCGTCTCAGCACGGTCTCGGCCCGTCTCGAGCAGTCCCGGGCAGTCTCAGCAGCCAGTCTCGGCAGCCAGTCTCGGCAGACGGTCTCGGCGGCGCGTCTCGAACCGCCCCGGAGCCGCGCCAAGGCGTCGGCGGACGGCACCGCCTGCACACGGGTCGGCGGATGGCTCGGATCGGTAACTCGGCCACATAGCCGGGCAAGCGGAGCGCGGATGGCAGCGTCGCAGCGTCGCAGCAGCAGCGCCGTCTAGCGACATCACTCACCTCAGCGCCTGCAGGAACTGGAAGGGCTTCAACAGCCTGCGCATGGTGTGTGTTGACCCAGAAGCGATCGGCCGCGGAACGATCGGTCGTGGCGGTGTGCAAGTGCGGAGATCCGGGCTGCAGATATGCAGCCGTCGCACAGACAGTCTTAACGCCGGCGGTGTTCAGACCCGCGGGAATCCCATACCAGGCTACACGAGGGCCGAGCGGAGTGGTGCTGGCAGGTGTGTGGGGAAGATTATTTGGTTGGTTGTTCTAACTTTGGACCGATCGCCGATAGCTGCCAAGTTGGGCGCGACGGCACAACCGCGCCCACGGCTCTACGCGTCCGGCGCGGGCGCAGACTCGGGCACGGCTGCGGCCGGCGCAGCCGGGCGGCGGTACCCGTCGTACTCGGCGGTCGCAAAGAGCGGGTCGCCCCGGCGGCGCAGCACGAACCGCTCGTCGAGCCAGGCCTCGAGCCGGTCGAACGAGGGCTGCTGGTTCATCTCGCGGCGCTCGAGCTTGGTGAGCAGGCGGCCGGGGTGCGCGCCGGCGCCGACCATCTGCGAGAGCATGTAGATGGTGTTGCGGAACGGCAGACCGTAGGCGCGCGCGTAGTCCCAGAACAGCTCGACGGCCTTCCAGGGCGTGTACTCGTACCCGGCGAACAGCGCCGGGTTCTCGAGCAGGCCGCGGGCGGACATGACGCCGTCGGCGCCGGTGGCGGCCGCGATGCGGTACGCGTCCGCGAGCGAGAAGCAGTCGCCGTTGGCGACGACCGGGATCGACACGGACCGCTTGACGAGCGCGATCGCGTCCAGGTCGGCCTTTTCGGACGAGCGCTGGTGGCGCGTACGGCCGTGGACGATCATGTAGCTTGCGCCGGCCGCCTCGATCAGCCGGGCCAGCTCGACGAGCCGCGCGCTGTCCTTGTAGATCCGGATCTTGGCCTCGATGACCAGGTCGGGGAACGCCTCGCGCGCCGCCCGCACCATCCCCGCGATCTTCTCGGGCGTCTCCATGAGGACCGCGCCGACGCCGTCGCGCGCCTGCTCCTTGATCGGACACCCGCAGTTGAGCCCGACGCCGTCGACGTACCGCCGGATCAGCCCGACGGCCTTGACAAAGTCCTCCGGACACGACGCGCCAAACTGCGCCACCACGCCGCCGTCCAGCGTGTTGGTCGCAAAGTCGGCGTCCCGCGCGTGGTGCGACCGCGAGAACTCGCGCGCCAGCATCATTGGCGTGTAGTTGACGTCGACGTTGAAGTGGTGCAGCAGCGCCCGCATCGGTAGCTTCGAGTACCGCACCATCGGCGCGCACACGAACAGCGGCCGGCCCTGCGCCTTGGCCTCGGCAAAGAGCTCCATGATGTTGGTGCGCGCCGGTAGCGCAAACGTGCTGTGGAGCCGCTCGATGTCGTCCTCGTTGGCCGGCAGCAGGATCTGCGCCGGGATCGTGGTCTCGACACGGTCGATCTGGAACCGCGACGTGGGCACTGGCGCCCACGCGGCCGGCGTCGCCGTGGCTGTCGCATCCGCCGGGGCCGAGGCCGTTGCCGCCGTTATTGTGGCCGCCGCCGACGCCGCCGGCGCTGTCGCAGCGCCTGCGCCTGCGTCGCTCGACGTCCGCGCCGAGACCGCCTCGTCCGTCCGCAGCGTCTCCACCGCCTTTTCCTCGGCCCGCGCCGGCTGCACCCGTAGCGAGCCTCTCAGCCGGCGCAGAATCGTGTTGATCAGCGAGCCCATGGCGGAGACGGAGGGAAGAATTTTCGCTTCAGGGGTCGTGCGGCTCGATCCGGGTAACTAACGCGCGGGGCCTGCTCGGCCTCTGGCAGCCTCAGCGCACAGCCGCACGCGGTGCGGCATATAGCCGCACGGACCCCGGGCTGTTCAGCGAGCACGCCACCGGCTCCTGCCCGCAGGGCACTACCCTCGACGGAGTCGCCGCCGGAGGCACGCCGCATGCCGACGAGCGTACGTGCCTCCGGCGGCGGGGCCGGCGCGGGGGCGGGGCGCCCGGCCGGCCCCCCCCCCCGGCCCGGCCCCCCCCCGCCCGCAATAGAGGCACAACCCACCCGAGCAAAAACAATAACG